>NC_057802.1:334188278-334446284 GCF_018294505.1 Triticum aestivum | reverse complement strand
ACCCCCCTCAGGGGGCTCTCGTCCCACTGTAACTTCAAGGAAAGTTAACGAAAGCGAATGTTAATTCATGGTCGCTTTCTTTCCTTGACATGGTAATACGTACATTCTCCTGCCCAGAAGTCCCAAGAATAGGTTAAATTTGGAACATCTTTAGGATTCAGATTTGTGTTTCATAAAAGAACACAATCAGGTTTTGGAATCGCTTTATGGAGAAGCTAGCCATTGATCGGATATGTAAACTCATTAGGATGCTCGCGTGAAGAATGCTGATAAAATAATATTTTACATGACATGGCTAATGCCGCGTCTACTTATTTACAATTTACATTCTGTTAAAATGCAAAGAATTTATTTCTTGGCAACTAAATCATCCCCTGTTTAGTTGCTTTTATGCAGAGGCATTACGGATTTACAATCAGTTGCCAAAGAAAGCCTTCACTTATTATGATGCTGGTGCAAAACATGATTTAGCAGCTACTTTTTACACTACAAATTTGGTGATATGTTACTTGTTCTGCTGTTGTTCCATGTTCGTTAATTGTGCATCACATGTTCACCAAAGTGGCTAGGCTATTAGATAGATGGGTCATTTTATTGCCAGGATGTTTTCCAGCGTGCTCACAAATGTTGATCAGTACAGTGGTTTTGAAGTTGCCCTCAACCTTTAACAATTTTCTTATATCTGTTTTTCTTTTTTTGATATATGCAGTATGCTTGGTTTATTTATAGGATGCGTTGTAAGCTAGATATAATAGGTTCTGCAGTAATTAAGATAGATACCAACACGGTTGCCTTTATTGCATTGCTACATTCTATTCTATGATGTGAATTTGTTGGCCAATCATCTAAAAAAGTAATTGGCAAATGCTGATGCATCAAATACCTGGCATTTTTTCATGTTTGGGCCTTTTTAATTACGAATACCTGGTTTATTTATAGGGATTTTTTGGTAAATTACAGAGTAACATAAATTTAGAAGTAGATACCTAAAGGTAGAAAATAAAATCACAGCCTATACAAACACTATATTGTATTTTGTCTATACAAAATCCATCTGGTGACATTATTCAGTAAAATGTCATGAGCAAATTTAAAAGATGATAAAAAAGTGCACTTCAGAGGTACTCATGTTGGTATCTTTTGATCTGGCCATTGTAACTGTGTAGAAGTACACTAATATGTTGTATCTCTGTAAAAGATTTGTGTTCCTTTGTTGTTGATAAGCAGGAGGATATGAAACTGAAAAGCATGAATCACTTATCACTTAGTTTACAAACATGTATTTGGGAACAATTTTATTTCTAGGTAAATACACATTGTCTGATACACAAGTCGTGTCATTATATAAACCAAACCTCTGATCATTTTTTTCCGATGCTACTACATTGTAAGAAAATCATGAATTGTACTTGGCAATGTAGATCATCAATGGCTTATGACCACAAGTAGAGGCAGATGCACAATGTGAACAGAAACCAAACTTTGTTACGGAAACTATATTAGGTTTGATTTGCTTTGAACTTGAGATCTAGCAAATTGAAATATGGGAAGTTGGTTCTGAAAAAGGCACTAGCTCGGCACTGATTCGAGGTCATGGTTACTAATCACAAGAGTTGACATGTACATATATTTTGTTGCAGTATGTGCTATTAAAGTTCATGCTCTGTATCATGGCATGTTCCCTTTTTGGTTTCATTGGTCATTATGTGTTTCTAAAGATCCTTTGAAGATCAATACCAATCTTTGTTTAGTTACTAACTTACTACAAAAGCATTCTGGCCAAATAAAAATTGACCAAGAGATGATAGCAAGGAGATAGAAGTTGTCAATTTTGTGATAATTCGAGTCTTTTGATGATTTATTTTTCCATGTCCAGTAGCAAAACATTTTCTGTTAGATGCTGGGATTTCGGACTTCTCATGTGATTTGTGAACTGACCCTCTTCTGCTTGCAATCTTCGATAGTTTTGGTGGTAAATTAAAAGGTGGATCGAGAAAGATGTTGTGGCTGAATCGTTGTAATTAGGAGTTCAACCTGGCTTTGAAGGTTGCCACCCCGATCTTTCTTTTTGCAGTATTAACTCTGCATCGAACAAAGAAAGTTTCCTGGCACTGTCCAGCTATTATTCAGATCACAGTTTCAGGTATACTCACATACTTGGTTGCTGCATCAGATACATATGCATTTTACATTCAGCTACTTCACAGAATAATTTTGTATTGAAACTGTGACACTCTTCTTTTTTGCAGTCTTTATTCTGCATCGTACAGAGCAAGTGTTATGCATGTTTCTTTCCTCCTAGAGAACTCTGTGCATGCACACATCCCAGTGAGGGGCCTCAGTGAGGGACAGGCTAGGCTGGAGATGTCGGTGATGAGGTTATCCGACATTGGTGGCTTGCTTCTTGAAGCACACCGGTGTTCCCAAGCACTCATCAAGTCTCTGAGATTTTCTGTATCCTCTATGAATGATCCGCTTGTTTAGTTTGTGGACTAAAATGCTTGAACGATTGTTTTTGGTGAAACAACCAAATAGTTACAAGGGATAGAAAATAGTATGCTGCAGCAACATATCGTTGTCACTTAAGCACCAGAATACTGATTTAGGTGACTAGCAGGCAAATTAAGTAAGATTTATCAGTAGAACAGAAATATCGATCATAGTACTGCATCCTTGCAAGTGAAATGCCAGTGTTGGTTATCTGAACACTCTGAAGAATTGCTTGCAGAAGTAGTTTAGTGCTTAGTAAGTTGTTAAGAGTACAAATTTATAGGCTTGAACAGTGGTTCATATCCTAATAAGATGTTCTTTTTGCTATTTGTAGCTGATGAAAAAGTAACAACTTACCAGGTAGCCTGCCGACGATAAAAAAAAAGATCGCGGGTCGAATATCCGAAAATGCAGGGTCTTTTATGTAAAAACGAAACGTTTTCTCACTTCAGCCAATTAAGAGGGGACTGCGGGTTGAATTTACAGAAAAGGAGGGACTTTTTTGCAAAATTGCTAATAACGTACGACCAGAAGCGGTAGCTGCTTTATTAGTAGGGAAAGATATACCGCCAACTTCTTCATCATTGTGTTATACTCCCTCCGTTTTAAAATATAAGTCTTTGTAGAGATTTCAAATGAACTATCACATACGGATGTATATAGGCATATTTTAGAGTGTAGATTTACTCATTTTGCTTCGTATGTAGTTATTTGTTGAAATCTCTAAAAAGACCTATATTTAGAAACGGAGGGAGTATATGCAGGATGATAGTTGCTGCCACTAGAGATACTGAACCAACAGTGCTGCCACTAGAGATACTGAACCAACAGTGCTGCCACTAGAGATACTGAACCGATCAAATTAGTTGCTTCGGTGTATCATGTTTTTATGACTTGTCTGTTCCCAGTTTATCATGGACGATTGACGGGTTCATGGGATACCCAATACAACCTTTTCAAACTGTTTCTTTTAGGAACAAAAAAAACTTGTGCCAAAATAACGGATCCAAAGAAGAACAAAAGGCATTGGTCCCTGTTAGACCATTGATGGCTTGCGGACTCCAGGACAGTCGACCGGAGGCCGTCAAGATGATCATCACGGATCGACTGGTGTAGGCTGTTGAATATATGAAGAAATTACTACTCCCTCCGATCCAAAATAATAATAATATCATGGCTTTAATTTAAATGTGAACTAAAGCTAAACTAAAGCCATGACACTTTTGGATCGGACAGAGTACAAGATTTAATCCGAATAGAAACTAAACTAATTATGCGAACTAGCAAAATAGAATAGACAAATAGATCAAATCTAAATCACATAAGGAGTTAGGATTTGTGAGTAAGCAACTCCAATGTGCTGACCCATTTCGTCCGTGCATGTCCGTGCGGGTCGCTGCAGACAGAAAAGTCAGCCCAACGCGTCGACCCAAATGGATGCGTGTCCGCCTATCGACCCTTCCTGGCCCAAAAATGGGCCTCATTTGCGTCGGCGCGGACACGTGCCTACTCCCCCCTGGCCCGCTAGTCAGTGGCACATTAGCCATTCTTTTCCACCCCTACCGATAGCAAGCCCTCGCCCGCCCCACCCCGTCGCCGCTGCCGCCCAGTTCCGGTGTCCCTGCCAGCAGTCCGCGCCTACACCAACGCCGCCACCACCGCCTCACCGCCGGGCCACCGAAGCTTCCCCCCACCCCGACCTCGACGTTGCCGCGAGCACGAAATCGCCCCCGCGGCCTCGGCCATCTCCTTCGTCCGATGACGCCGCGCTCGCCTGACGCCGCCACACTCGTCGGACGCCACCAGGCTAGCTACCTGGTCCGGGGGAGGCGCGCATCTCTTGGCCGGCCAGCATCTTCGACGACGCCCACAAGCTGTTCGACAGTTTGCCCCCAAGGTACAAATGGACTCTATCGACGAGTTCTTTTTCCACAATTTTCTCTGTGACTCCTACGATTCCTCATCCGATGATGAGGAGATGGTGGCTGTTGTGTTGGTCCATGACCACCTTAATAGACAGCGACCGTTGTTCTGGGGCTCGATCCTGGGGCACACTCCGGCATTGATCGCAATTGAGAGAGCGGTCATTTCATTCTTTGGAAGGACTACTTTGACACATCCAACCCGCTGTTCAAACATAACTCCGGCGGTGTTTCCGTATGGCTAGGCATGTTTTCAACCGTATTCGAGAGGGGGTGGTCGGATACGATAAGTATTTTGAGTGCAAGGAGGGTGCCCTTGGAAAGATGGGCTTCTCATCTTATCATAAATGCACTGCAGCTATTCCATGCTTGCATACGGAGTGCCCGTGATCTCATTGATGAGTACGTCCGTATGAGCGAGTCTACGTGCCTAAAGTCCATGTACAGGTTCTGCAAGGTTGTGATTGCAGTGTTTGGCCCTGAAGACTTGAGAGAGCCGACTGCTAAAGATACAACTGCTTGTTGGTGACCAATGCCAGCATGGGCTCCCCAGGGATGCTTGGCAGCATAGACTGCATGCACTGGGGTGGAAGAACTGCCCTTCTGCTTGGCAAGGGCAGTATAGGGGCCATGTCAGGGCTTGCACTGCCATACTTGAGGCCGTGGCCTCACAAGATCTCTGGATATGGCACTCTTTCTTTGGCATGGCCGGATCGCACAATGATATCAACGTGCTTCAATGCTCGCCCGTGTTTGCAAGGCTTGCTGAAGGCAACAACCCGCCGGTCAATGTTAACATCAATGGCCACAATACAACAAAGGATACTACCTAGCTGACGGTATCTATCCTAAGTGGACCACTATTGTGAAGACAACCCCCAACCCTGTCGGAGAGAAGAGGAAAAGATTTAAGGATGTCGAGCGTGCCTTTGGTGTTCTGCAATCTCGATGGGGGCATCGTTCGATATCCTGCTAGAACTTAGAGCACCAAGAAGTTGTGGGAGGTGATGACTGCTTGTGTGATCATGCATAATATGATCGTAGAGGATGAGCGCCCAGAACGTATCTACGATCAAGGGTTTCAGTTTCAGGGTGACAATGTTGTGCCTGAGCATGGAGGAGCGGCAACGTTTGCATAGTTCACCCAGTTTCATCATCAAATACGTGATTGGGAAACTCATATTCAGCTACAAGAGATTTGGTTGAGCATATGTGGGCTCATGTTGGCAACCAATAGATGTATCTTTTTTTAAAATTTATTTGAGACAATTTAATTTTTATTCGGCTTGTAAACTATAATATATTTATTTGGGTTGTGGAACTATGCTATTTTTTGTTTGCTTGCGAAACTATGCAAAATGCGTGTATATTTGTTGAAAAATGGCGGCAAGTCGGCCACGCGGGCAAATATGGGTCGACGCATTGGCCGCACCGCCAAGCCAAATCAAAAAGAGGATGGACGGCGAGCGGGCGGCCGACCCAAACAGACAAAAAACGGATAAAGCGTGCGTCCATTTGGGTCTGCGCGTTGGAGTTGCTCTAATATCCAGCCTTGTTTTGCAAGCATAACCTGATTAGGGCATCTCCAAAACGGACTCTCAAACTGCCCTCATCTGTCTGGACTGCGCTGTCCAGATGTGTTTTGACATCCAATGCGGCGCACTCAAATCTTCCTCCCGGTCCCATTCTCTTCCACTCCGCCTCGGCCTCCCTTACTTTACATCCGTGCCCTCCTCCTCCGATGCTGTCGATGAACCTCTTCGCCCGACACCCAGGCATTGCCGAATGACCGCAACCACCACCCACACGCCCGCTCGCCTTGTACCACGGTGTTGTCCACCCAGGATTCGTCCGCGGCCATGTACCCTCCGCCCCCCGTCGAAGACGTCCATGGCGGACACCACGCCCAACAGGTGTTCGGTCAAATGCCATTGAACTTATTTTTAAAATTTATGGCATTTTTTAGAGTACGAAGGATGGAGGGGTACTCGAGCATGGAGGATGAGTTGTTGAAAGATGCATGGTTGGCCTTATCCGCAGATTTCATAAGCAGGAGAAGAAGGGGGTTCTTCTGGCAGCGCGTGTATGGTTCGTTTCACGCGCGAAAGCACATTGCGCGTTACGACATGTGCATCATCAATGAATGCAATGTGAAGTCATTAGCATATCAATAGTACAACATCAAGACCACCGTCACCAAGTTTTGTAAGCGGTTGATCGGCTGGAGGCAATGTAGCCATTGGACGCGGCATCCATGGAGATCGTAAGTTTTGCCTCTTCTTGCTTAACTTATTGATTGATTCATTCTTTCACTCAATGTTGATCTACACATTGTGTAGCATGTACGCGGTGTCATGATGTACCACAGGGTAGAGGGCAGGCCATTTACGTACATACATTGTTGGATAAAGCTCAAGGGGTAGTATGTGTGGGACGACATACTCCGTTCATGAAAAACTTGTTGAACGGTTAATCTTGTTGAATTTGAATTATTTCTCATTGAATTTGAACTAGACTTATTTGCATGCTATGTATGGATGATTTATACTATTTTCTATCTGAACTTTGATGAATTTGTCGTGTTTGATGAAATCCGTTTGGTTAGTTAAAAGGCGGTTTGAAATGTATGCTGATAGCATTGGATGGCGGCTTCCCGCATCCTTGTCCACGGACTCCCCCCTCCCCCACCCCCTGTCCGCGGATGAATGCGGTGTCCAGTTTATGGGTCAACATTGAAGATGCCCTTAAACAACTGGATGTCTCTCAAATCCATACCCCCTTCTCCTTTCAGTAATACAATATCAATCCATTTCTTATCATCCCCGCCCCACCAAAACTGAGCTAGCGAACTTGTTATCTTCTCGCACATGTTTTGGGATAAATGAAAGCAACTCGTTGAAAAGGTAGGGATCGCCTGACAAGGTTTAACATTGGGGGGGGGGGGGGTCCACCCGTTGCATAATTTCTTGATGGATGAGATTATACCATAGGTATTTCTCCATAAGAGCTTCAATAACTATGCTTGAGACCTCATGCACCCTCTTCTTAAGATCATCACCACAATTTGCGCTGAAAAATAGCTAATTTTTATCTGTTAACTAGCTAGCCTTGCCCTCTTCCGTGTACCTATAAACTATCATGAATTCTCCTAGCGCCATCTTTAGAAGCCCGAGTGAAGATTAGGTAATCATCCGTAAATACCAAATGTGTGATCCATGGTGCATGAATCCCCACCCTGATGCCTCTAGATAAATGACTTATTCCAACCTTCTCAAGAAAACTTGTTAGGCCTTCACAGAAAATTAAAAAACAGATAAGGGGAGATCGGATCCCCTTGACGAATACTCTTGACGGTTTGAACACATCAGAGAAAACACATTGACCCAGACAGGAAAGAGGTCGTTTCAACACAAGCTATTATCCTATCAATCCACATATCCGCAAAGCCAAGTTTGTGCATAATTGCCTCAAGTACAACCACTCCACCTGGTCATACACTTTTGCCCTATCTAGCTTGATTGCACAATCTGCACTCTTTCCTTTTTTCCTCTTTAGGTAGTGTATGCACTCATTTGTATTTTGTACATTGTTAGAGATAAGCCAACCCGGAACAAAGGCACTCTGCTCCTCAGAAATAATTTCATCCAAGATAGGCCGAAGCCGGAGTGCAAGAACCTTAGACACAATTTTGTAGAACCAGTTGCACATAGATATAGGATGAAACTGTGTAAGATTCTGTGGGTTTCTGACCTTAGGAATGAGTGCAAGAATTGTGCTATTAACCACGTCTGACATCACTCTAGTTACAAAAAATCCACATATTGCATGACATACTGAGCTCTTTAGGTGTCAATACTTGATGGAGAACCAGTTGTGAATCCATCAGCCCCCATAGATGCATCACAAAAAGAGCCCTTTCTATCTCCATGCCAGTCACATCTACGCACAATTGTTCATTCATTAATTCACTCACCTTTGGTTCAACATGAGCAGTAATCTCTTCCAGCTTTGTTCCTTCTTGACCCGTGAAGAGATTTTGATATAAAAAATTATAGTTGCATCCTCAAGTTCCGGTTGCGCTATGACTATCGTCCCATCCTCCAACATCAATGAATTGATCTTGTTCACTCGTGCACGCTCTCTAGTCTGAGCATCGAAAAACTCCGTGTTACAGTCACCCTCCTGACGAGTGATATTTTTACACCCATTTCACCTTTGTTTAAATCGAGATATTTCAATTAAAAAGAGATATTCGCTCCGATATTGCTACTAATGACTAATGAATGCAAAGGATTCCGCAAATCCTCTCTTTGATGTGTTTCCACGGGAAATGGGCTAAAAGGGGAAGAAATCGCGTGTGGAAATGGAATGGAAGAAGATGGAGGAAGAAGGAATCAACAGGAAGCATCTGCGCGAAGATAGCACAAAAGACATCGTTCCATATGGGCGCGAGCGCCCGTGTGAGCGCCCGTTTGGCGTGAATTTCGAGGCAGATAGTCTACCTGAACAACTTTCAATAAAGGGACCCCTTCGAAATGTAATCCGAGAGACGAGCACAGAAGCCAGAACCTCTTCATGGTCCTCCTCATCCAAAAACCCATATCCATCTCCACCACCACCATAGTGCTCTTCCATCCCGTTTATACTTGTAATCATGCATCGGACAAGGCATCCATTGTAAGACATATTACAATCAACCAATCTCAAGATGTGTTCTTCAATGTTTTCTTCCTGCGATCTGATCTCCATGTGTGAGTAGTTCGGTAGGTATGGGTTGAGGCATGAGCCTTGCAACCCAAGGTATTTGTTGAGGGGATCAATGGAATACTTTGACATAACGTCCTGTATGTGTGAAATAAAATCATTCCGTGAAGATGTCTCTTGTCTTGTCCGCGATCTACATCCTTGCAGGTACCCAGTGTTGGGGATATAACCCCATGGGGTGACTCGCCCAGGAGGGGCCGGGTTACATTGTTGGCGATTCAAGAGTAAAGACTTAAATGGGCCTAAGAAGACATGAAGACTTGGAGGCGGCTTAAGAGGCGGGCCTGTTGAGGGCCCAAGACCTGGAGGTGTGAGCCGCTCGATGGTGACTTGCTTAGCAAGGCAAGGCGACTTAGAAACTGAGTTGGTCACGTTGTGTGATCCGACTTGGACTCTTGTAAGTCCAGAGGCTCAACTTGTGTATATAAAGGCGAGACCCTGCGGCGGGTTAACTCAGAAAACAATTGATCGAGAGCTAGGTCAAGCGATTTAGCTCCCTTGTAATCGATACTCAAGTAATAGTCAACAAAAGCAGGAGTAGGCTTTTACCTCGTTGTGAGGGGCCGAACATGGTGTAACGCCCACGATGCGGTTATATCTCCCACGTGTCGAGGCACGACTTAGAGGCATAACCGCATTGTGGTTTTGTCGCAAGAAGGGTCATCTTCACACAATCCCATGTAATGAACAAGAATGGGATAACGAGAGTTGGCTTACAATCGCCACTTCACACAATACATAAATATAATTCATACATCATCCAAAATCCACACATAGACCGACTACGGTCAAGATCCAAATGAAAATAAGACAACCCCAAATGCTAGATCCCCGATCGTCCCAACCGGGCTCCACTACTGATCATCAGGAAAAGAAACATAGTAACGACCACGTTTGTCGTGGAATTGTCACGGCATATGTCCTCGAGCTAGGACTTAGTCGTGGAGCCATCGCAGCTAGGAAGCTTGAAGGGGTTAATGCGGGACAAGGAACACGAGGGTTTATACTGGTTCGGCCCCTTACGGTGAAGGTAAAAGCCTACGTCCAGTTTGAGGTGGTATTGATTAGGGTTACGATCACCAGGGAGCTAAACTGCTATCCCGGCTCTCGATGAGATTGTTCTCTGCCTTAAACCGCTGCCGGGTCGTCCCTTTATATAGGGAGGCTGACGCCCTGCAGCTCTCAGAGTCCCGGCCGGCTCATAAGAGTGTCCGGCTCGGACTCTCAACTATTCTTGCCTTACACTACAAGTTCTACCAAATCAATGATTGCAACTACGGGCCTTAAGCCATATCCGGGTCTTAAGCCCATCTTTGGCCCACCGTCTTCAAGCTTGGCGCCGGGCTTCTGGCAATGACCATATGAGTAACCCGGCCCCTCCTGGCGGGTGACTCTAAGGTCTATATCCTGAACATTAGGCCCCCGATTGATTTGAGCCGGCTCATGTCAATCTTCTATTCCTTCGACAGAAAACCTCCGGCTTACAATTGTGTAAAGGCCATAACCCGGCATGACATCATCCTCTGGACTCCGGGTAATCCGCCGTGACGTCATCTTCCATTAAGACCTTTTTTACTCCACCAGATTCGCAACGAATCTTTTTGTTTACTGCCATCCCGAAAATCGAGGCGTTCGTGGGGAGATAACCACGCCGTGGTCTCCTTGATTCTCGCGCCCACTTATGAGCTCGCCTTATAAATAGGCCGGCCCGACGGGCTTTCCGCCACTTCTCTCTCCTTCATCTTCTTCCTCGCGCCACTGCTGCCCTGCCCGAGCTCTGCTACTGCCACCGCCGTCGCGCCCCCGGACTTCGTCAACCTTGGCCGCTGCATCACCCTGACTCGGTCCAGACAAACGGCGGCAACCTCCGCTCCTCTTCAGCTCCGGTGAGTCCTCGCCACTCCATAGGGCAGATCCGCACTAGGGCTTCATAGTTCTTCCTCTGTTCTTCGTAGTTCATCGCGGCTCTCAGTAGATTTGAATTTTACTGCCCCTTTTTGATCTTAGCTCTGTATGGACTTACTGCGGTAGACGTTGAAGACCCATTTCACATGCAAATATCCCTCTTTTTACCGCATAAGAGCCTTGTTCAAGCTCAAGAACCTCCTCGCGTCTGTTTCTAGGTCTAAAAACTTTTCTTTTACCCGACCATTTTGATCCAAATTTTTTACTGCAATGTGTGAAACCTGTTTTACCACACTTAGTAAAAAAACTGCAATCATTGAATCTCGGCGGTTTACAGTTCCGGTTTAAAGAAACCACGTGCCGTAGAACCTTCCGGCTTAAAGAAAACCATGCGCCATAAAATTTCCGGCTTAGCTGTGATAAGGCCTGTAGACAATCAAATTACTCTCAATCCCTCGGCGGCTTAAATAGCCCGATGCACTTAAGTGTATACCATTAGTCCCCTTCATAAGCCGCCACCTTGACATTGAACTGTAGATTTCTTCCGGCTTATAATTAACCCGGACATTTTTCCTTTTATCCTAGACTGCTGACTTTCACCATGCCTCCCAAAGCTCCCAAAGCCTCCATTACTTGCAACTGGATGAGGTCCAATGTCACCAATGAGACCCTAGCAGATTTTGTCAAGTCTGGATATCTGCCCAAGAAGGACGTCATGTCCTACCGTGCCCCTGACCCGTCAGAAGAGAGACCACAGCCAAAGGACGGGGAGGTAGTGATTTTTGCGGATCATATGAGCCGGGGCTTCGCACCGCCCGGTTCAAAGTTTTTCAGAGACGTTCTGAACTTCTTCGATCTGCGACCTCAGGACATAGGACCCAACTCAGTGTCCAATATCTGCAACTTCCAAGTGTTCTGCGAGGTTTACCTTGGAGAAGAACCTAGTCTGCTGCTCTTCAGAGAGCTTTTTTACTTGAACCGTCAGAATGAGTGCGCCAATGGGCCAAGTCTAGAGCTAGGTGGCATCTCCATTCAGCGGCGGAGGGACTGCCTTTTCCCTTACGCAGAGCCGCCCAGCCACCCCAAAGGACTGGAATCTGACGTGGTTCTACTGCCAAGACACGTCGCCGGCTGATGAAAGTCCGTTGCCCGGCTTTCGCCCCTCGCGTCTGGAGCCGACACACCCACTGTCAGACAAGCTGACTCAGCGGAGCGCCAACCTCTGCTCCCCACCATCAACAAGATCAAGGCTCTCCTGGGCAATGGTCTCAACGGAATCGATCTGGTCCGGGTCTGGATCTCCTGGCGGGTGATCCCATTGAGCCGCCGCCCCGGCTTAATGTGCGAGTACACGGGCCGAAAGGACGACCCTCAGAGACACAGCCGCAACGATCTTCCTGAAGACGTTGCAGAGGAGATGACCAAGGCTCTCTTGAACGAGAGCCTGGCAGACTGCGGAAGGACCGGGTTAGCCCCCTTCTGCAAGACCAACCCAGCCCCAGCGGTAAGCCGCTGATCTGAACATCTTATCTGTACATAACTTTCATCTGAATCATTTTAAGAAAACCTCATTGTATTTTTCAGGCTGATGACAAGTTCTGGCGGGTCAAATATGACCACGAAGCGGCCAAGAAGGCCAGAAAAGTGAAGAAAGCCGCCAAGAAAGCCGCTCCCCGCAAGAAGGGGAGTAGGCCAACTGCTTCGGAGCTGATGCAATTAAGCGACAGCTCCGAGTCAGAGGTAACCCCTGAACCTGTAAGCTCTTTGTTATGTTTATTGTTTATTTCTGTCCGCCTTACCAATACTTGTTCATCAACAGGATGACACCGGAGCCAGTAACCCGGTGGTTGAAGAGGTAATGTCACTTTCCTCCGACTCGGAGCCCTTGCCAAGGCTGAAAGTCCGAAGGGTAACCCGGAAAGTAAGCTTTTCACATCCTTTAGCTTATCAAGATCCTCAATTTATTTTGAAGCGACAGGTTCATGAGAGCCGGCGTCACACCCGGACCAACAAGGACACCGACCTCTCCTCCGGGTTACCTGACGCATCGAGGAAGCGCCGAACTGAGGTTATTTCCCACTTGTACCCTTTTCATCCGTTGGCGGGTGTTATCCGTCAGCCACTCAATTCTTCTGACTCAAATTATCAGGAGACCTCCCCCTCTTCGGGCGACTCTATGCAGTCGAGTCTTCCGGCTTTCAAGACCGTGCCCGGGTAATGATAACCATCTCATGTTATACTTGTCTTTACTTACACTTTTGTGCTTAACTTTCTGTCCTTTCAGTGCCCAAGCCAAACTCACCAAGAGGGCGAAGAAGCCAAGCCGGTCGAAGAGCCGGATTGCCTGAGCCGGAGGCAGCAGCTCAAGAACCGCCAGCTGCCTCCGCTCCTGAAGCCGCCGCTCCAACCAACAAGCACTGCAGAAGCTTCTGTTAACCCGGAGGCCTCCAGCTCGGCTCAACCAGCAATGATCCGGACGTGGTAATCACCCGGACGGAATTTGTTGAGCCGGGGAGACCTACCGCGCTGGCCAAGTGCTCCGCCAAAGGGGAGCTGCTACAGCCCCGCCGGGTTAACCTGGACCTCACCGACTACGCCAACCTGAACATTGGAGAGATCGTCTCCGGCTTCGTCAGCCAAGTGCACAAGAGCCGGGACGCAGAGATTGCCATGGTGAACCAGATCCAGCAGAAATCTGAGGTATTATTCTTCTGTCCTCTTACTTACTGCATAGTTACCTTTACCATGCTAGCCCCCAAGTCGACGACTTATGATTGAATATGTTGTAGACTTAGGTTCCGGCTTACTCAATTGAACCGGCATTTGTAGATAGAAACGTTCAATATGCATTAGCCCCCAAGTGCCAAGTGTCTTTGCTTGGAAAACGCTTGGGACTTTAAATTTGTATAGTAACTGTTCATGTCATAACCCGGAAATTTATGCAGGCTGCTGGCAAGAAGCTTGAGGCTGACATGGCTGATCTCAAGAACCGGCTGAAGATGCAAGAGATGGAGACCCGGAAGGCAAATGCCAAATTTGTGTCCAGCATCGCCGCTCAAGAGAAGCTGAAGACGGAGTTTGACGCTGAGCGGAAGGCGTGGGCCGAAGAGAAGGCCGCATTGGTGAACCGGGCTGAACAGGCGGAGAAGGCTCTCTCCGAGAAGACCGCCGAGCTCTCCGGCCTAAAGCGCCAGGTGTCCCAGATGGTGGCCGCAATCTTCGGTAAGTCGCCTCACCGGCTTTCATCAAGTTTAGAATTTTTATATCTCATAATTCATCCTTGTCGGCGGCTTATCTGATTCTGTTAAACAGGTCCCAGAAGTGCCAACCTCAACCAGAGCGTGGTAACCAAGCTGAAGGCCGTGTATACCCTGGTGGAGCAGCTCTACACCGGGTCACAGCGTGCCTTGGCTGTGGTGGCCCTATCCAGCGAGGTGCCGACTCACCTGGCAGAAGTCCTTCGCCGGCTCGCCGTTCTGCCTCAACGGATCCAAGAGCTGCGACGGGCCTCTGCAAGAGCCGGAGCGATCGCCGCGCTGAGCCGGGCCAAGGCGTTCCTGCCGGAGTTAGACCCGGCGGACATCGCCCTTGGCTATCCAAGCCTGAAGGAAGACGGCTCCGCTTTCGATCAGAAGGACTTCGCAGCTTGCGTGAAGGCCGTACGCCCGGTGGCCACTCTGATTGGCAATGATACAGATCTGACTAAGTATCAGCCGGGCTACGATGCAGAAAATCAGAGGATCCCTACTCCGCGCTATGAAGCCCTCAACTTGATTCCGCCGGCTCGTCAGCACACCTTCGCCCCGGAGATTGACCCGGCCGGGTTAATTGACGAGGAAGCCCAATTCGAAGCTCTCAGCGGCATCGACTGGAAGTCATCAACTTTCCAGGTCTTGGGATCAGCCGGAGGAGAAGATAGGAACGAGCCGGAGACTTCAACTCAACAAGCGTCGTAACTCGGCTGGCGGCTTAGCAAACAATGCCTCACCCTTTTGGACTCAATGAGTCTTGTAATAGAGTAGGACCAATACTTTATCTTGTCGTGCCATCGTGCACGCCTTGAATGCTGAAGTCTGTGGAAATTGTCTCCTTTATGTTTCTCCGGGTCATAATTAATCATTTGTTTTCCTTACTCTCAAAATAGTTGCCTGTAACTATCCTGCAGAGAAAGACAAATCACAAGCCTCGAGGCGGCTTACCGCCCTGAGAATCATAGGTTTTTAGAATAACCCGGAATATGAATCAAAAAAGGACTGGTCTTCAATAATATCCTAATACAGCCGTAATAACACACTTAGCGGCCTGCAAGCATACTTCCGGTTTAGATAACCCGGGTAATAAGGTTGGTACCTCAATTCCGGTTTACCTGTCTTAATAACACCCATTGTGTTCAGCTAATACTGTAAACCAAAGTTAAGCCGGCAAAGTGAGACCCGGCCGTACACATTTTGAAATAATCAGAAGAAACTTGCTATAAAGCAGAGGAACTTAGGGGCTTCCGGTTCGAATACGACCAGAGACCCGGCCCAAAGGGGTTATGCTAGGATTCGAATACGATCATATAGCCCCCAGTGGGTGTGGCGATGCCAATCAAGAGGGTATCGACAGCTATGTTCTCTTTGGTTCGAATACGACCCATGTTTGAACAGGAAGCCCCCAAATGACTTTAAGAATTGTTTAACGACGCTGATTCGAATACGATCCACGTCGGTTCTCAAAGGGGTTAAACTAAGATTCAAATATGATCAAAGAAAACTCCCCAATGAGCTCGGCACTTTGCCAATCAAATGGGTATCGACAGCTATGTTCTCTTTGGTTCGAATACGACCTATGTTTGAACAGGAAGCCCCCAAGTGACCTTATTGCCTACGGCTAGATTCGAATACGATCATAAGCCGGATCCTCCTTCAAGTTATCATGTAATCTTGCAATGAAAACAACACGTGCACATTTGGAGGAGAAAAAAGGACAGAGGTCCTGCTTTATTGCTTATCATAATATATACATGGCTTAGAGAAATATGTACATCATGAGAGCCGGTGGCTCAAGTGTAGTAAGGCCGAAGCTGAGCTATGTTCCACGGCCGACGGGTCTCTTCCTCCGACTTACGTGAATCTTTGTGCTCCCGAATGTCAATGAGGTAATATGACCCGTTGTGCAAATTCTTGCTGACCACAAAGGGCCCTTCCCAAGGCGGGGATAGCTTGTGCGCATCTGTTTGATCCTGGATGAGCCGGAGCACCAGATCGCCTTCCTGGAAGACCCGGGATTTAACCCGGCGGCTATGATAACAGCGCAAGTCTTGTTGGTAAATCGCTGAACGGGCTGCTGCCACATCACGCTGTTCGTCCAACAAGTCAAGAGCATCTTGGCGCGCCTGTTCATTATCCGCCTCAACATAAGCCGCCACTCGAGGTGAGTCATGACGGATGTCACTGGGGAGGACTGCTTCTGCCCCATAAACCATGAAGAAAGGCGTAAAACCTGTAGACCTGTTAGGAGTAGTGTTGATGCTCCATAACACGGAGGGCAACTCCTCCACCCAACAACCCGGCGTCCGTTGCAAAGGGACCAAAAGCCGGGGCTTGATGCCCTTCAGAATCTCCTGATTAGCTCTCTCAGCTTGACCATTGGATTGAGGATGAGCCACTGAGGAAACATCAAGTCGGATATGCTCTCGTTGACAAAACTCCTCCATGGCGCCTTTGGATAGATTGGTGCCATTGTCAGTTATAATGCTGTGCGGAAAACCAAAGCGAAAGATCACCTTTTTCATAAACTGAACCGCCGTGGCTGCATCACACTTGCTAACTGGCTCCGCTTCAACCCACTTGGTAAATTTGTCAACTGCCACCAAGAGGTGGGTCTTCTTATCCTTGGACCTTTTAAAAGGCCCAACCATATCAAGCCCCCAGACCGCAAAGGGCCAAGTAATTGGGATCATCCTCAGCTCCTGAGCCGGCACATGAGCCCGTCGCGAGAACCTTTGGCAACCATGACATTTACTGACCAAGTTCTCCGCATCAGCATGAGCCGTCAGCCAATAAAAACCATGACGAAAAGCCTTGGCCACAAGAGACTTTGAGCCGGCGTGATGGCCACAATCCCCTTCATGAATCTCACGCAAGATCTCTTGACCTTCCTCAGGGGAGACACAACGCTGAAACGCTCCCGTAACACTGCGGTGATGCAACTCACCATTGATAACAATCATTGACTTAGCCCGCCGGGTTATTTGCCTGGCCAAAGTTTCATCCTCAGGCAACTCTCCCCGGGTCATGTAAGCCAGATAGGGCATTGTCCAGTCCGGTATGATATGGAGAGCCGCCACCAGTCGTGCCTCCGGGTCAGGGACAGCCAAGTCTTCCTCTGTAGGCAACTTAACAGAAGGGTTATACAGGACATCCAGGAAAGTATTAGGCGGCACCGGCTTTCGCTGAGAGCCCAGCCGGCTTAAAGCATCAGCCGCCTCGTTCTTCCTGCGATCAATGTGCTCTACTTGGTAGCCCTGAAAGTGCCCAGCAATGGCATCAACTTCGCGGCGATAAGCCGCCATGAGAGGGTCCTTAGAGTCCCACTTGCCTGATACTTGTTGAGCCACCAAGTCTGAGTCACCGAAACACCTTACCCGGCTCAAGCTCATCTCCTTAGCCATCCGAAGACCGTGGAGCAAGGCCTCGTACTCAGCCGCATTGTTAGTACAAGGAAACATCAACTGTAGCACATAATGGAACTTGTCACCTTTAGGGGAAGCCAATACAACTCCAGCCCCCGAGCCCTCCAACTGCCTGGACCCATCAAAGTGAATAGTCCAATATGTGTTATCCGGCTTTTGCTCGGGCACTTGTGACTCTGTCCAATCATTGATGAAATCCACCAAGGCCTGAGATTTAACAGCAGTGCGTGGCACGTATTTGAGACCATGAGGTCCGAGCTCTATAGCCCACTTAGCCACTCTCCCTGTGGCCTCTCTGTTTTGAATGATATCACCAAGAGGGGCAGAACTGACCACAGTGATGGGATGACCCTGGAAATAATGCTTAAGCTTCCGGCTCGCCATGAACACACCATAAACAAGCTTCTGCCAATGTGGATACCGCTGTTTGGACTCGATGAGCACTTCGCTGACATAATAAACCGGCCGCTGAACCGGATGCTCCTTACCCTCTTCCTTGCGCTCCACCACCACAGCCACACTGACGGCTCGTGTGTTCGCCGCCACATACAGTAATAAGGGCTCCTTATCAACCGGAGCAGCAAGGACTGGGGGCTCTGCCAGCTGCTTCTTCAAATCCTCAAAAGCAGTATTAGCTGCATCATTCCAGACAAAGTTATCAGTTTTCTTCATCAACTGATATAATGGCATGGCCTTCTCACCCAAACGGCTTATAAACCGGCTTAAAGCAGCGATGCGACCCGCCAAGCGCTGAACGTCATTTATACACGCCGGCTTAGCCAGGGAGGTGATGGCCTTGATCTTCTCCGGGTTAGCTTCAATGCCTCTGTCAGAAACCAAGAAACCCAAGAGTTTGCCTGCAGGAACACCAAAACACACTTGGCCGGGTTAAGCATCATCTTGTAGACCCGGAGATTATCAAAGGTTTCCCTCAAATCATCTATCAGGGTTTCCTCCTTTATGGATTTAACCACAATATCGTCCACATAAGCATGAACATTGCGCCCAATCTGGTTATGAAGACAGTTCTGCACGCAACGCTGATAAGTCGCCTGTGCACACTTGAGTCCAAAGGGCATGGATACATAGCAGAAGGCTCCAAAGGGAGTGATGAACGCCGTCTTCTCCTGGTCCTTAACTGCCATTTTAATCTGATGATATCCGGAATAAGCATCCAAGAAACTTAAGCGCGCACAACCTGCCGTAGCATCAATAATTTGATCAATACGGGGAAGGGCAAAAGGATCAGCCGGACACGCCTTGTTTAAGTCCGTGTAGTCCACACACATCCGCCAAGTGCCGTTCTTCTTGAGTACGAGCACCGGGTTAGCTAACCACTCTGGGTGAAAGACTTCAACAATAAACCCGGCCGCCAAGAGCCGGGCCACCTCTTCACCAATAGCTTTCCGCCTCTCTTCATTAAACCGCCGAAGGAACTGCCTGACCGGCTTAAATTTCGGATCAACATTGAGAGTGTGCTCAGCGAGTTCTCTAGGTACACCTGGCATGTCAGAAGGTTTCCATGCGAAGATGTCCCTATTCTCACGGATGAACTCGATGAGCGCGCTTTCCTATTTTGGATCCAGATTGGCACTGATGCTAAACTGCTGAGATGAATCTCCTGGAACGAAATCAACAAGTTTAGTCTCATCAGCCGACTTAAATTTCATTGCCGGCTCATGCTCCGTAGTCGGCTTTTTCAGAGAGGTCATATCTGTTGGGTCAACGTTGTCTTTGTAAAACTTCAACTCCTCTGTTGCACAAACAGATTCTGCATAAGCTGCATCGCCTTCCTCACATTCCAAGGCCACCTTCCGGCTGCCGTGAACCGTAATGGTCCCATTATGACCCGGCATCTTGAGCTGTAAATACACGTAACACGGCCGTGCCATGAACTTGGCGTAAGCCGGCCGCCCAAATATGGCATGGTACGGACTTCTTATCTTGACCACCTCAAAGGTCAATTTTTCCACCCTGTAGTTGTTCTCATCTCCAAAGGCCACTTCCAACTCGATCTTGCCGACTGGATAAGCCGACTTACCAGGTACCACACCATGGAAAATAGTGTTTGACTGGCTGAGGTTCTTATCAATCAACCCCATACGACGGAAACGTCTCATAATAGAGGATGTTGATGCTGCTGCCTCCATCCATGAGCACCTTAGTGAACTTATATCCTCCCACCTGAGGAGCCACCACCAAGGCCAAGTGACCCGGATTATCCACCCGGGGAGGGTGATCCTCCCTACTCCACACTATAGGCTGCTCAGACCACCGCAAGTAGCGTGGAACCGCCGGCTCAACAGCATTCACAGCCCTCTTATGAAGCTTCTGATCTCGCTTACACAGACTGGTGGTAAACACATGATACTGTCCACCGCTAAGCTGCTTTGGATTGGTCTGATAACCCCCTGCTGCTGTTGATGACCCTGGCCAGACTGCTGATTAAAGCCCCCTTGACCGTTCTGAGGATTAGAATTTGAGCCGCCGCCCGGGCCATGAAAGCCGCCGGCGCCTGAGCCGCCGCCCGGGCCATTGTAATTCTTAAAGGCCTTCATGATTGCACAATCCTTCCATAGATGAGTGCTGGCTTCTCTCTAGAGCCATGCCTTGGACAAGGCTCATTCAACAGTTGCTCCAGCGTCGGGCCTGACCCGCCGCCTCGGGGAGGGGGCCTCCCCTTGCGTCGCTGGTTATTACCTTGTGAGCTGGCGTTGGCTACAAACTCTAGGCTGCCATCGGCCTTGCGCTTGCCTCCTCCTTGGTTTCCCGGGTTATGCTGAGGACCCTTGCCATTGCCGTTCTTCTTTCCCTTCCCTGTCCTTTCATCATCTGAAGCGGGGTCCTTGGTACCATCAGAATCGGCGTACTTGACAAGAGCCGCCATCAGTGTACCCATATCATTGCAGTCGCGCTTAAGCCGCCCGAGTTTCATCTTCAGGGGCACAAAACGACAATTCTGCTCCAACATTAAGACTGCAGAGCCGGCATCCATCTTATCCGAGGAATGTATTATCTCCTTAACCCGGCGAACCCAATGTGTCGTAGACTCACCCTCCTGCTGCTTGCAGTTAGTCAAATCCACAATTGACATAGACTGCCTACAGGTATCCTTGAAGTTTTGGATGAACCGGGCCTTCAGCTCAGCCCAAGACCCAATGGAATTCGGTGGTAGCCCTTTCAACCAAGTGCGGGCAGTCCCATCTAACATCATGGTGAAGTACTTAGCCATGGCCGCCTCACTGACCTCCAGCAGTTCCATAGCCATCTCATAACTCTCGATCCAGGCTGCGGGTTGTAAGTCTGCCGTGTAATTAGGCACCTTCCTAGGGCCTTTGAAGTCCTTGGGTAGACGTTCATTGCGGATAGCTGGCACTAAACAAGGGACACCCCCAGTCCTGGTAGGGATACCCACGTCGACGGAAGTCGTCGGATAAGCCGGGGGGAGTCTGGTAAGCCGTCAATTGAGGCACCTGCTCCGCCTCTTGCCGCGCTCTGTCTTGGTCTGCTGCGTGAAAGGCTCCGTTATGAGCCGGGCCATGGCCAGGGGGCGGGTCATGGCGTCGGACGTTACTTGAGCCGGTCGCTGAGACCATGTGTCTGCTGTAACTCGGGCTCCGGCCTGGACGAGGGGTCGAGTGGATCCTGTCCCGGCTGTAGGAGTACGCCTCTTGCTGCGCCAGTGCTGTCTGAAGGAGTTCCCTGACCCGGCGGGTTTCAATAGCCGTCGGAGAGTCGCCGTCAATTGGGAGAGCCGCCAGCCGTGCTGCCGCGGCGACCATGTTCTCCAGCGGGTTATTATAATGACCCGGTGGTATTGGCACGTACTGAGGCGGGGCAGGGGGCACCTGGGGAGGCCCCATCACTTGTGGCTGAATAGGGGTCCCAGACCCGGGCACTATGACCCCTGGCGGGTTACTAGACCCTGCACCTGGCGTGTTGAAGAGGTTTCGTGGATCGTAAACCGGAGGGAGTCGAGATTGGGCCTTTTGATGCCTCCTTCTCAGGACCTCATTGGACGCGTTTTGATCCATCGTGAGCCGGAAGGACTGCGCTTGAATCAACTGGGTTTGGGCGTCGAGAGTCGCCCTCTCCGCAGCCATCCTGATCCCTTCTGCTGCCAGATCCTCCTTAGCTTTCGCTAGATCCAACTTTAACTGCGCCACCTCCGCATCATGCTGAGCTTGATCCGCCGGGTCAACCGTGGCGGTTAACAGGGCCGTCATCTTGTCCGTGAGATCCATTAGCACCTGAGCCGGCGAGGGCACCGGGTTTCCCGCTCCAGCAGCGGGGTTCTGAACAGGCTGCGCACCGGCCATAAAGACTCCAACCTGACTTGGCGGCTCAAACGGGTCCGAAATACTGTCACCATCAGAACAACCCATGAGCCTGCCATCTTGAAGTTGATACAACGAGTTTGACTCATCGGTGGACGACTCACCGTCAGGCCGGCGGCCGCCTCATCACCAGATCCAGATCGATCAGAGGGCCCTCCATGGATACATCCCACAAAAGCATGCCTTAAGGCAGGCCGGGCCCGGGCGGGTCGTGCACGCTGAGCCGTCTCGATGAGATCGGCGCAGAGATCCGGCTCAGGGCCCGGCTCACCAATCTTGCCAATGAAAACATGAATTCCGCCGAAGGGGACCCGGTACCCGTACTCAATTGAGCCGGCGTCGGGGCCCCAGTTTGCATCGTCGATGTAGAGCTTGCCGCGACGACTCTTGGTCATCCGGCCCACAGCGTATCCCTTGAGCCCTTCGAAGCTGCCCTTCAAGAACTCAAATCCACCGTGCGCTGGCCCCACGGTGGGCGCCAACTGTCGTGGAATTGTCACGGCAGATGTCCTCGAGCTAGGACTTAGTCGTGGAGCCATCGCAGCTAGGAAGCTTGAAGGGGTTAAGCGGGACAAGGAACACGAGGGTTTATACTGGTTCGGCCCCTTACGGTGAAGGTAAAAGCCTACGTCCAGTTTGAGGTGGTATTGATTAGGGTTTCGATGACCAGGGAGCTAAACTGCTATGCCTGGCTCTCGATGAGATCTTTCTTGTCCCTAAACCGCTGCCGGGTCGTCCCTTTATATAGGGAGGCTGACGCCCAGCAGCTCTCAGAGTCCCGGCCGGCTCATAAGAGTGTCCGGCTCGGACTCTCAACTATTCTTGCCTTACACTACAAGTTTTACCAAAACAATGATTGCAACTACGGGCCTTAAGCCATATCCGGGTCTTAAGCCCATCTTTGGCCCACCGTCTTCAAGCTTGGCGCTAGGCTTCTGGCAATGACCATATGAGTAACCCGGCCCCTCCTGGCGGGTGACTCTAAGGTCTATATCCTCAACAACGTTCCTCATCGAACTCCCACTTGAGGTCGATCTCATCAACTACACTGGCATCGTTGGCACCTGCAACTGTTTTGGTAGAATCTGTGAGTCACGAGGACTCAGCAATCTCACACCCGCGAGATCAAAACTATTTAAGCTTATAGGAAAGGATGGTGTAAAGAGGTGGAGCTGCAGCAGGCACTAAGCATATATAGTGGCTAACATACGCAAAAGAGAGCGAGAAGAGAAGCAACGGAACGGTCGTCATCTAGTAATGACCAAGAAGTGATCCTGAACTCCTACTTACGTCATTCATAACTCAAACCGTGTTCACTTCCCGGGCTCCGCCGAGAAGAGACCATCACGGCTACACACACAGTTGATGTATTTTAATTAAGTCGAGTGACAAGTTCTCTACAACCGGACATTAACAAATTCCCATCTGCCTCATAACCGCGGGCATGACTTTCGAAAGATAATACCCTGCAGGGGTGTCCCAACTTAGCCCATTATAAGCTCTCACGGTCAACGAAGGATAAACCTTCTCCCGGAAAGACCCGATCAGTCTCGGAATCCCGGTTTACAAGACATTTCGACAATGGTAAAACAAGACCAGCAAAGCCGCCCGATGTGCCGACAAATCCCGATAGGAGCTGCACATATCTTGTTCTCAGGGCACACCAGATGAGACATCCTACGAGTAAAACCAGACCTCGAGTTTCCACGAGGGGGCCCCGCAGTCTACTCAGTTCGGACCAACACTCGAAGGAGCACTGGCCCGGGGGGGCGGGGGTTAAAATAAGATGACCCTCGGGCTCGCGAAAATCCGGGGGAAAGGCTTAGGTGGCAAATGGTAAAACCAAGGTTGGGCCTTGCTGGAGGAGTTTTATTCAAGGCGAACTGTCAAGGGGGTCCCATAAATTACCCAACCGCGTAAGGAACGCAAACTCAAGGAACATAATACCGGTATGACAGAAGCTAGGGCGGCAAGAGTGGAACAAAACACCAGGCATAAGGCCGAGCCTTCCACCCTTTACCAAATATATAGATGCATTAATTAAATAAGAGATATTGTGATATCCCAAAATATCCATGTTCCAACATGGAACAAACTTCAACTTCACCTGCAACTAGCAACGCTATAAGAAGGGCTGAGCAAAAGCGGTAACTTAGCCAAACAACGGTTTGCTAGGAAAGGATGGTTAGAGGCTGACATGGCAATATGGGAGGCATGATATAGCAAGTGGTAGGTAGCGCAGCATGGCAATAGAACGAACAACTAGCAAAGCAAAGATAGAAGTGATTTCGAGGGTTGGTCATCTTGCCTGCAAGGTTCTCAGAGTTGTCGAAAGCTTGATCCTCGTAAGCGTACTCAACAGGTTCCTCGTTCACGAACTCGTCTCCCGGCTCTACCCAAAACAAGAACACAAGCAACGGAACCACAATCAAACACGGGAAATGCACGAGAAACATGATGCAAAAACATGCATGATATGCGAGATGTGATATGCGATGCATATGCGTGCTCCGGAAGGAAAAATGATGAACAAGGCAGTAACTTGGCAAACAAGCATGCCACTGGAAAGATGAAATGATTTCGGTTGAAATCGATATAAAGATCACCGGAAACGGATGCACGGTTTGCAAATGGCAAGCAAAACAAGAATGACACGAATCTGCGATTAACAGCATGATAGCACTTAAAATGCAATAAGTAACAATGCTACAGCACTCCAACGTAGCAACAAAGCATATGGCAGTAATCTCCAGGAGATGCTTGACAAAAGATGAACACTGAGCTACGGCTAGATCACAACATAACAGGTTCAAACAAGCATGACAAAAGTGCAAAAGATAACAGGTTCACAGACTTGGTGAAATTACTGGACATGCCTGAAACAGTATCAGGTAGCAATGTTCCGAGCACGAAATCAACATGCTACAGGAACTTAACATAGCAAAACAAGGCATGGCCGTATCCTAATAGATGCATGTGATAAAAGTCCTTTACTGACCATAAGCCAAAAAGGACCAGAAGATATGATGGCAACCATGTAAACATAGCAAGTTTCGTTAACAGGTTTCAGACTTGGCAGAAAACAGAGCATGGCAGAAACAGACACTATAAGGGCATCTTCGTGAGCTTGATGCACTCAACACAAGGCAATGCATGACAAAACAAGCATACCTACAGAAAGATGGCATGTCTAGGAAGCTATCCATGCCAAGAGAAAATACATAGCGTGTATGAAACAACTACAACAAGCTTGGCAAAATTGAATATCATGTTAAGAATCTGCCAGAAATATTTTATAGCAAAAGTAGAGCAAGATTGGGTCATTCTATGTCACTCCATAATTGCAAACAAGGGCAGGAATGGATCAATGACAACAATATCTACAAAACATCCTTAGTGAACATCTCCAAAATTATCATGGATCTCTCTGTAGCCACATGGATACATAGCAACAAAATAACAACAGTCACAGACTTAGAGAAACTACTAAGTCCCTGAAATCAGAAACATTACGGAGCCTAGTTTGCATGCTTGTGCTAGTTACCACAGAGACCACAAAAATACATGGCATACACCTCTGTAAAGATGGCATGGCATACAACAAAACACATGTAGAGCTCATGCCCATAAGATGCACAGATTAAATGATACAAAAATAACAAATCCTCAAGTTCTGATAAGTAACAGCAGATAACAACAACTAGCACTCTTGCACCAGAGATTTGGGCATCAATATGGCCTCAAATGAACATGGTGCAATGGAATAAAATGAGGAGCATCATGAGGCGAACAATTCGATATATTACACGCGCGAAACGGAGCTATATGCAGAGAGTTATGATGCAATGAACATAGCAATATACTGTGAAAATATAAGGACTTCGAAATATTTTGAGGGGGGGAGTCAACCTAGGGTCTCCTCGATCAGATCTGGAGCAGGCGGCCTCGAGCTCGCCGGTGGCCGGAGCTGGAGCTGCTCACCGGAGCGGGGAGGAGGAGGAGGCGGTCGGCCGAAGGGAGGAGAGGCGGAGGAGGCGACGAGCGGGGCCGGCAGAGCTCGCCGGCTCGGGCGGCGACCGCGGCGGAGGACGGCGGCGGCGTGGCGCCGGCGGGCGACGGCGCGGGCACGCGAGGAGGCGGGCGCGAGCGGGCGGCGGCGCGGGAGGAACGGGCCGGGAGGGCCCCGTACGGGCTCTCCGGGCCGGCGGCGCGGGACGGGCGGCGGTGACACGTGGCGGCGGCTGGTTGGACACGGGCGGCGGTGGAGAAGCGTCCGGCGTGGTACGGACACGTCCGGTGGCGGCGGGGAGATTTTTACGGTTTTGATCTGCGAATGTATTCGGAGGGGGAGGAGTATATATAGGTAGAGGGAGCTAGGAGGCTCCAAATGGAGTGCGGTTTTCGCCCACACGATCGTGATCAAATGACCTAGAGCATGGAGGTGAGTTTGCTGGGTTTTGGGCAGGTTTTGAGGGGGTTTTTGCTGCAACACACAAAAGGACTTTGCGGTTACCCGGTTAACCGTTTGAGTACCAAACGACCTCCAAATGGAACGAAACTTGACTGGTGGTCTACCGGTGGTATACCAAGGCCACTTGACAAGACTCGGTCCATTCCGAGAACGTTCAACACCCGCTCATGAAAGGAAAACAAAAGGGGTGCACCGGAGGAGGTGGGAGTGCCGGATTGCAAAACGGACAATGGGGAAAATGCTCGGATGCATGAGACGAACACGTATGCAAATGCAATGCACATGATGACGTGATATGAGATGCATGACGAAAACAAAATGCAAAACGAAAGACAAAACCCGACCACGGAGGGAATATCATAACACATAGCCAAAAATGGCAAGAGTTGGAG
The DNA here is from genome assembly GCF_018294505.1 of Triticum aestivum. Lineage (NCBI taxonomy): Eukaryota > Viridiplantae > Streptophyta > Magnoliopsida > Poales > Poaceae > Triticum > Triticum aestivum. The sequence continues at coordinate 334,419,327 of NC_057802.1, read as the reverse complement.
TTACAAATATGGAAAGTTACATCCGGGGTGTTACAACACTTCACCACTACGAGAGGATCTCGTCCCGAGATCTAGGACTGAAAGAACTCCGAATATTCGGAACGGAGGTGGTCCTCGCGTTCCCAGGTGGCTTCTCGGTCAGAATGGTGCGACCACTTTACTTTCAGGAATTTGATTGACTTGTTGCGAGTCTTGCGCTCAGTTTCTTCAAGAATAGCAACGGGGTGCTCATGATAAGACAGATCTTCTTGGAGGTCAATATCTTCGAAGTTGATGGTGCGCTCGGGCGTCTTGAAGCACTTGCGGAGCTGTGACACATGGAACACATCGTGCACGTTCGCAAAGTTGGAAGGAAGCTCAAGTTGATAGGCGAGGTCGCCTCTTTTGCCAATGATCTTGAAAGGACCCACGTATCTAGGGGCAAGCTTCCCTTTGATATGGAAGCGACGAGTGCCTTTCATTGGAGAGACGCGGAGGTAGACATGGTCTCCGATCTCGAAAGCCACATCACGGTGCTTACTATCATAGTAACTCTTCTGGCGCGATTGCGCGGCTTTGAGATTATCACGGATGACTTTACACATTTCTTCAGCCTCTGTGATTAAGTCATTGCCAAGAAGTTGGCGTTCACCAGTCTCTGACCAATTGAGAGGAGTACGGCACTTTCTGCCATAGAGAATCTCGAATGGGGCCTTGCCCGAACTCGCTTGGAAGCTGTTGTTGTAGGAGAATTCGGCATATGGAAGACAATCTTCCCATTTCATGCCAAAGGAAATGACACAAGCCCTGAGCATATCTTCAAGAATTTGATTGACTCGCTCGACTTGGCCACTAGTTTGAGGATGGAAAGCTGTGCTGAAGCGAATGTTGTGCCCATGGCCTTCTGGAAGGAGTCCCAGAACTTAGAGGTGAAGATGCTTCCACGATCTGAAGAAATCAATTGTGGAATGCCGTGCAAGGAGACAATCCTGGAGGTGTATAGCTCTGCCAACTGAGCTGCTGTGATAGATTCTTTGATTGGAAGGAAATGAGCCACTTTAGAAAGCTTGTCGATGACAACGAAGATAGCATCATTTCCACGCTTGGACTTTGGAAACCAGTCACGAAGTCCATTTCGATATGATCAAACTTCCATTCTGGGATAGCAAGAGGTTGGAGGAGACCAGCTGGTCGTTGGTGTTCTGCTTTCACTCTTCGACAGACATCACATTCATTCACGAATTGAGCGATTTCTCGCTTCATTCGAGTCCACCAATACGACTGCTTGAGGTCATGGTACATCTTCGTACTTCCAGGATGAATGGAAAGAAGAGAATTGTGCGCCTCGTTCATAATGACTTTCCTTAGATCACCTTTAGGAACCACAATCCGGTCCTCGAAGAATAAAGTGTCTCTGTCATCAATGCGATAGCACTTGTATTTGGAAAGACCCTTGTCGATACCACGTTTCACCTTCTTCACCATGGTATCCAGGAGTTGTGCCTCACGAATTTGATCTTCCAAAGTAGGAGAGACTATGAGGTTGGCAAGAAAGCCTTGAGGAACAACTTGGAGATTCAGCTTGCGGAAAGCTTCACAAAGATCCGGTTGGAATGGCTTGAGGATTAAGCTGTTGCAATAAGCCTTCCTGCTTAAAGCATCTGCAATGACATTGGCCTTGCCTGGAGTATATTCAATACTCGGATTGTACTCTTGAATCATTTCGACCCATCGAGTCTGCCTGAGGTTGAGGTTGGGCTGAGTGAAGATGTACTTGAGACTCTTGTGATCGGTGAATATGTCCACTTGTCTTCCCAACAAGAGATGTCTCCACGTTATTAATGCATGGACAACTGCCGCCAACTCAAGATCGTGAGTGGGGTAGTTCTTCTCGTTGGGCTTCAACTGACGAGAGGTATAGGCCACAACTTTCTTCTCTTGCATTAACACAGCACCGAGACCTTGGAGAGAAGCATCACAGAAAACTTCAAATGGCTTGGATTCATCAGGAGGAGTTAAGACAGGAGCTGTGACTAGTTTCTCTTTGAGAGTGTTGAAAGCAACGTCACACTCAGGAGACCAGACATACTTCACATGCTTCTGGAGGAGGTTGGAAAGAGGCTTTGCAATCTTAGAGAAATTCTCAACGAATCTTCGGCAATAGCTTGCAAGACCAAGAAAACTGCGAAGCTGCTTGACATTCTGAGGAGGTTCCCAATTCACAATTGCGGACACCTTCTCGGGATTAACAGCGATGCCCTTGGCAGAGATGATGTGACCAAGGTAAAGAACTTCATCGAGCCAAAACTCACATTTGGAAAACTTCGCATAGAATTGATACTCTCTGAGCTTGTCGAGCACCAATCGCAAATGTTTGGCATGGTCCTTCTTATTCTTGGAGAAGACCAAGATATCATCGAGATACACCAGGACGAATTCATTGGTATAGGGGTTGAAGATGAAATTCATCATCCGAGAGAATGTTGGAGGAGCATTGACAAGGCCGAAAGACATGACAGTATATTCATAAGAACCAAAGCTTGTTCTGAATGCTGTCTTGGGAATATCTTCTTCACGAATGCGAATCTGATGATAACCCATACGAAGGTCAAGCTTGGAGAATACTTTAGCACCTTTGAGTTGCTCGAATAGCTCATTGATGTTGGGAAGTGGATACTTGTTCTTGATTGTCTTCTTGTTCAATGGACGGTAGTCGACACAAAGTCGGCCCGTGCCATCCTTCTTCTGGACAAAAAGAACACCACAATCCCATGGAGATGAACTCGGTCTGATCAAACCCAGACGCTCTTGTTCATCGAGCTGTTTCTTCAATTCCTTCAGCTCCTTGGGTCCAAGCTTGTATGGACGCTTGCAAACGGGTTCAGTGCCCGGCTCAAGATCGATAACGAACTCAACTGGCCGGTGAGGAGGCATACCCGGAAGCTCTTCTGGAAAGACATCTTGGTACTCACAAACGACTGGAATCTGAGAGATGGCATTCAATTTGCCCTTCTCATTGAGAGAAAATAACCGAATGGTTTCATCACGAGCGGCATAGATAATCACATCCTGAGAAGAGTGTGTCAATTGAATTTCCCTGGCAGCACAATCAAGTTAAGCCTTGTGCTTAAAAAGCCAGTCCATCCCGAGAATAAGATCAATATCCGAGTCACCAAGAACAACTGGAGAAGACAGAAATTTATAGTTCCCCATCTTGATGGAAACATCGGGAGCAACCAAACTAGAAGTCAAAAGCTTTCCCGGAGAAACAACTTGCATAACTTTGGATAAAATCTCTGTGTCAACATTGTGCTTCGATGCAAATGGGTATGACAAGAAAGAATGCGATGCACCAGTATCAAATAAGACTTTTGCAGGAATATCATTAACTGAGAGATTACCCATTATCACATCAGTAGATTCCTCCGCTTGAGCTACATTCATCATGTTCACCTTTGCAGACTTGGGATTATGCTTGACCACTGCATTGCTGGAAGATCTGACAGGAGGAGGAGGCGGAAGACGCCTTTGGTTGAAGCACTTGTTAGCATAGTGACCTTTCTGCTGACACTTGTTGCAAGTCACCTCTGAGAGTGGACGATGATAAGGAGCATTGGACTTTGGAGCTTGATTTTGAGACTTGTTCTGATAGCCAGAGTTGGAAGAGTGGGAAGATCCATGGCCACCTTTGTTCTTCTGCTGGTAAGACTGACGAAACGGAGGAGGAGGCAACCAGAATTTATGTTGCTTAGCAGCCACAAGTGAGGAAGAAGAAGACTGAACTGCGTCTCTCACTCTCTTCTTAGAAGCCTCACACTTGAGCTGAGCAGCCTCTTGCTTCAGTGCCATATTGTAGAATTGATCAAACTGAGTAGGCTCAACAAGAACGAGAGCTAACTGCAGATCCTCTCTAAGGCCACCTCTGAAGTGATAGATCATGCTCTTTTCATCAGGAACGTCTTGTTTAGCGAAGCGAGCAAGTTTCTGAAACTGGATGTTGAATTGATACACGGACATGCTGCCTTGCTTGAGATTGCGGAACTCCTCACGCTTGCTCTCAACAACACTTTGTGGAATGTGGTGCGCTTTGAAGTCCCGACAGAAGTCAGTCCAAGTGATCACACAACCTCCTCTGGAATCTTTGTATTGTTGAAACCAATCAGCAGCTTGGTCCTTGAGCTGAAAAGAAGCGAACTTGACATAGTCCTCAGGCCTGACATTGCTACATTCAAAATGCTTGTTGATGTCCACGAGCCAATCATCGGCATCCGTGGCCTCGGCACAGTAGCTGAAAGACTTGGGCTGATTTGTGAGAAACTGGTTGAGAGTAGCAAAGTGAGGCCGATTGTTGCCTTGACCTTGATTGCTTTGCCCTTGGGTGCGTTCTTGCAAGAGTTACAGAATCATCTGAGCATTGGCGTTGGTGGCTGCCATGATAGCTTGCCATGCCTCCGGAGGCGGAGGTGGTGGCGGAGGGTTCGCCTGACTCCCTTCATTGCGATCCGGATTCTGACGCGTTGACGGAGCCATCCTGAAGAGGGTGACATCCGTTAGCATCTTGATAGACAAATAGTCAAGTTGAATCAACGAATAGAAATTGCAACATATAGTCTTCACAATAAACATTCGAACGAGGATGAACGAATGAATTCCATAGTAAATCATCACACTTCCATTAAGTTGAGAAGCCACTTAGAAAAAAAGTATGGAATCAACATTTGACTTCGAAGCAAGTCGAATACCACAATTCAAAACAAAACAAAGTATTGGCTTGCAGAATAAGCCGGAACAAACATATGATAGAGATTTCGTCCGAAGTTTTCGTGGTGGGGCCCACACGGGCTCAATCGTACAACACCATCATGTACAAGGCAGTGCACATGACATACGAAGCGTCCCCGAGTCGGCATAGCCAAGGACTCTTTAAGACACTACGAGACCACTGTAAAACCAACCGTGGAAAGGCGGACCACTAGACGTCGAACCCCAATCTCGTATCATGCGTCTGTCGGAAAGATATCCTAGGAGCTACTTGAATTCCCACTTATAAACTCCCGAAACTTTCTGGTTATGCAATCTGGTGTTGGGGATACAGGGGACACAAAATATATCACCCAAACTAGCAATCCCTAGATCCAGCTGTATCCATCCGTCAACACATAACCAAGAAACCTTCGGAAATCGTGTACCTCAACCTTTGAAAAAGCATCCGTTATACGAGTTATGGCAATACTCCCGAACTCCCGCCCCAGTACTGGGTGGCGTCGAGGTGATCTCACCAACAACTGCATAAAAGAGATTTCGATGTCGGCGAAACTCAGGTATTCCAGAACTGCAACGATAAAATTGTGACGACAACACCTCGGAGCTCAACTCCCCGGGACACTGCCACAACCCCTAAATGTCAGGAGGCACCAAGAACAATGTTCTCGTCACAAAACCATCGGAACGATTCTAAGATACCCGCGTGATCCTAAAATTTTTTAGTGAAATTTGAGGAGAGAAGAGTCAAAACTTCTACGTCAGGAGGCCTCACCAGAGCGACGAAGGGACTGAGGAGTAAAAAGAATCCTACTCTCCGATATATATAATCCTAAGACTCAAAACATTTTTGTTCTAGACTCAACAACGCCAGCGATTCGATCAAGCAGGGGGCTCCTAAGTCGGGGATGGCTCTGATTACCAACTTGTAACGCCCACGATGCGGCTATATCTCCCACGTGTCGAGGCACGACTTAGAGGCATAACCGCATTGTGGTTTTGTCGCAAGAAGGGTCATCTTCACACAATCCCATGTAATGAACAAGAATGGGATAACGAGAGTTGGCTTACAATCGCCACTTCACACAATACATAAATATAATTCATACATCATCCAAAATCCACACATAGACCGACTACGGTCAAGATCCAAATGAAAATAAGACAACCCCAAATGCTAGATCCCCGATCGTCCCAACTGGGCTCCACTACTGATCATCAGGAAAAGAAACATAGTAACGACCACGTTCCTCATCGAACTCCACTTGAGGTCGATCTCATCAACTGCACTGGCATCGTCGGCACCTGCAACTGTTTTGGTAGAATCTGTGAGTCACGAGGACTCAGCAATCACACACCCGCGAGATCAAAACTATTTAAGCTTATAGGAAAGGATGGTGTAAAGAGGTGGAGCTGCAGCAGGCACTAAGCATATATAGTGGCTAACATACGCAAAAGAGAGCGAGAAGAGAAGCAACGGAACGGTCGTCATCTAGTAATGACCAAGAAGTGATCCTGAACTCCTACTTACGTCATTCATAACTCAAACCGTGTTCACTTCCCGGGCTCCGCCGAGAAGAGACCATCACGGCTACACACACAGTTGATGTATTTTAATTAAGTCGAGTGACAAGTTCTCTACAACCGGACATTAACAAATTCCCATCTGCCTCATAACCGCGGGCACGGCTTTCGAAAGATAATACCCCGCAGGGGTGTCCCAACTTAGCCCATTATAAGCTCTCACGGTCAATGAAGGATAAACCTTCTCCCGGAAAGACCCGATCAGTCTCGGAATCCCGGTTTACAAGACATTTCGACAATGGTAAAACAAGACCAGCAAAGTCGCCCGATGTGCCGACAAATCCCGATAGGAGCTGCACATATCTCTTTCTCAGGGCACACTGGATGAGACATCCTACGAGTAAAACCAGACCTCGAGTTTCCACGAGGGGGCCCCGTAGTCTACTCCGTTCGGACCAACACTCGAAGGAGCACTGGCCCGGGGGGGTTAAAATAAGATGACCCTCGGGCTCGCGAAAACCCGGGGGAAAGGCTTAGGTGGCAAATGGTAAAACCAAGGTTGGGCCTTGCTGAAGGAGTTTTATTCAAGGCGAACTGTCAAGGGGGTCCCATAAATTACCCAACCGCGTAAGGAACGCAAACTCAAGGAACATAATACCGGTATGACAGAAACTAGGGCGGCAAAAGTGGAACAAAACACCAGGCATAAGGCCAAGCCTTCCACCCTTTACCAAATATATAGATGCATTAATTAAATAAGAGATATTGTGATATTCCAAAATATCCATGTTCCAACATGGAACAAACTTGAACTTCACCTGCAACTAGCAACGCTATAAGGAGGGCTGAGCAAAAGCGGTAACTTAGCCAAACAACGGTTTGCTAGGAAAGGATGGTTAGAGGCTGACATGGCAATATGGGAGGCATGATATAGCAAGTGGTAGGTAGCGCAGCATGGCAATAGAACGAACAACTAGCAAAGCAAAGATAGAAGTGATTTCGAGGGTATGGTCATCTTGCCTGCAAGGTTCTCAGAGTTGTCGAAAGCTTGATCCTCGTAAGTGTACTCAACAGGTTCCTCGTTCACGAACTCGTCTCACGGCTCTACCCAAAACAAGAACACAAGCAACGGAACCACAATCAAACACGGGAAATGCACGAGCAACATGATGCAAAAACATGCATGATATGTGTGATGTGGTATGTGATGCATATGCGTGCTCCGGAAGAAAAATGATGAACAAGGAAGTAACTTGGCAAACCAAGCATGCCACTGGAAAGATGAGATGATTTCGGTTGAAATCGATATAAAGATCACCGGAAACGGATGCACGGTTTGCAAATGGCAAGCAAAACAAGAATGACACGAATATGCGATTAACAGCATGATAGCACTTAAAATGCAACAAGTAACAATGCTACAGCACTCCAACGTAGCAACAAAACATATGGAAGTAATCTACAGGAGATGCTTGACAAAAGATGAACACTGAGCTACGCCTAGATCACAACATAACAGGTTCAAACAAGCATGGAAAAAGTGCAAAAGATAACAGGTTCACAGACTTGGTGAAATTACTGGACATGCCTGAAACAGCATCAGGTAGCAATGTTCAGAGCATGAAATAAACATGCTACAGGAACTTAACATAGCAAAACAAGGCATGGAAGTATTCTACTAAATTCATATGACAAAAGTCCCTTACTGACCAGAAGCCAAAAAGGACCAGAAGATATGATGGCAACCATGTAAACATAGCAAGTTTCGTTAACAGGTTTCAGACTTGGCAGAAAACAGAGCATGGCAGAAACAGACACTATAAGGGCATCTTGGTGAGCTTGATGCACTCAACACAAGGCAATGCATGACAAAAAAACATACCTACAGCAAGATGGCATGTTTGTGAAGCTATCCATGGCAAGATAAAATACATAGGATGTATGAAACAACTACAACAAGCTTGGCAAAATTGAATATCATGTTAAGAATCTGCCAGAAATATTTTATAGCAAAAGTAGAGCAATATTAAGTCATTCTATTGCACTCCATAATTGCAAACAAGCGCAGGAATGGATCAATGACAACACTATCTACAAAACATCCTTACTGAACATCTCCAAAATAAGCATGGATCTCTCTGTAGCCACATGGATACATAGCAACAAAATAACAACAGTCACAGACTTGGAGAAACTACTGTCTCTGAAATCAGAAACATTACCGAGCCTAGTTTGCATGCTTGTGCTAGTCACCACAGAGACCACAAAAATACATGGCATACACCTCTGTAAAGATGGCATGGCATACAACAAAACACATGTAGAACTCATGCCCATAAGATGCACAGATTAAATGATACAAATATAACAAATCCTCAAGTTCTGATAAGTAACAGCAGATAACAGCAACTAGCACTCTTGCACCAGAGATTTGGGCATCAAGATGGCCTCAAATGAACATGGTGCAATGGAACAAAATGAAGAGCATCATGAGATGAACAATTCGATACATTACACGCGCGAAACGGAGCTATATGCAGAGAGTTATGATGCGATGAACATACAAATATACTGTGAAAATATAAGGACTTTGAAATATTTTGACGGGGGGGAGAAGTCAACCTAGGGTCTCCTTGATCGGATCTTGAGCAGGCGGCCTCGAGCTCGCCGGTGGCCGGAGCTGGTGCTGCTCACCGGAGCAGGGAGGAGGAGGAGGCGGCCGGCCGAAGGGAGGAGAGGCGGAGCTCGCCGGCTCGGGCGGCGGAGGACGGCGGCGGCGTGGCGCCGGCGGGCGACGGCGCGGAGGCTGCGGCGCTCGGGCCTCGGCGGCGCGGGCACGCGGGGAGGCGGCGCGAGCGGGCGGCGACGCGGGAGGAACGGGCCGGGAGGGCCCCGTACGGGCTCTCCAGGCCGGCGGCGCGGGACGGGCGGCGGTGACATGTGGCGGCGGCTGGTTGGACGCGGGCGGCGGTGGAGAAGTGTCCGGCGTGGTACGGACACGTCCGGTGGCGGCGGGGAGATTTTTAGGGTTTTGATCTGCGAATGTATTCGGAGGGGGAGGAGTATGTATAGGTAGAGGGAGCTAGGAGGCTCCAAACGGAGTGCGGTTTTCGCCCACATGATCGTGATCGAACGACCTAGAGCATGGAGGTGAGTTTGCTGGATTGGGCAGGTTTTGAGGAGGGTTTTGCTGCAACACACAAAAGGACTTTGCGGTTACCCGGTTAACCGTTGGAGTACCAAACGACCTCCAAATGGAACGAAACTTGACCGGTGGTCTACCGGTGGTATACCAAGGCCACTTGACAAGACTCGGTCCATTCCGAGAACGTTCAACACCCGCTCACGAAAGGAAAACAAAAGGGGTGCACCGGAGGAGGTGGGAGTGCCGGATTGCAAAACGGACAATGGGGAAAATGCTCGGATGCATGAGACGAACACGTATGCAAATGCAATGCACATGATGACGTGATATGAGATGCATGACGAAAACAAAATGCAAAACGAAAGACAAAACCCGACCACGGAGGGAATATCATAACGCATAGCCGAAAATGGCAAGAGTTGGAGTTACAAATATGGAAAGTTACATCCGGGGTGTTACACATGGGTAATGTCGGGGATATACCCCGCGGTGTAACCCGGCCGGAAGTATAACCCGGCCGGACTTGGCGACTCACTAAGTGACCCGCCTGAGCCTGGCGATTCATGGGTGACCCGGCTGACGCGGGTTAGAAGAGCGACAAGACCCGGTGGCCCAGAAGGCGGTTTATGGAAGGCCGGTTCATGTTATGGTGGGCCGGTTTATGAGGAAAGCACAAGGAATATTCTCCACAAAGGAAGCAAGACTAGGACTCCACTTATAATAGAGTAAATCTAATCCAACTAGAACTAGTCATGTAAACCGCCCCTTCAACATATATAAGGAGGGGCAGGGCTCCCCAAAGAGGCACAAGGAAGAAGAAACGATCTCTAGGGCTAGACACAAAGAGCCGGTTTACCGGCGACTCCCTCGTGATTATAATGAGACCTAGCCTCAAACAGCATGCAGGGTTGTTACCGGATGATGTTTCCCGGGGCCCGAAGCTGTCTAAATCCTTGTGTTGTGTTGCGTCTCTTGATTCCGCTCAACCCCTCTCAAGCTACCACATAGATGCGTTGGCCTCGCGACTAAGTCCTGACACTAAGGACATCTGCCGTGGCAACTCCACAACAGTTGGCGCCCACCGTGGGGCCTGCGCACGATGGTTTATGTTCTTGAAGGGATCTCTCTCATGGATCGGGAAGCTCGCGATCGGCTGATTCCAAATTTTTATTGGTCCGGTCTTCATCGGCAACGGCGGTGACCCGCCATACTAACGACCGCTGGCATGTCATTAACGTTACATTACATGCGGATTGAAAGAAGCAGTATCTCCATGACGAGAGGTAACATAAGCAGTGAAATTAGGGTTGCGTCGGGTGTGCCCTGCAACTACAAGTCGGAGATGTATCCGAGAGTTGTGGCTGCAAGATGCAGATTCAAGTCTCAAAGGCACCTGTTTGTTTTCTTCCGCCACGGTTTCAGATTTGACCGGTGATTGATTCATTATGGAGACGAAAATCAAGTCGTCAATTATTACTCCGTTATCTACTATGACGTGTGAAGGCACAGAGTATTGGTCCAACCTTTGTTTTTACCATCTACTGCCACGTCCACCAAGGCATATTACCATATTACCAGTTGCAAAAAGTTGGTATACAGAGCAGAGGAAGGAAACCGATCTAGGTAGGCTTGTTCGACCGCGTTCAAAAAAAAAGTAGCTGCCCAGCTCGGATACGACCCCGACCCGGGTTGACTGCAATGCCCGCCTCCGTTATCCCGGCCTGGTGCTGTTCCGGAGACTGGCCTTGATCTTCATCTTTGCGGCGTCCCCGTTTCGTCTGGCTCGCAGCGACCGCCCGGGTTGACCCCGCTGCCACATACTGCAGCTTGCCGCCGCAGGCGCCGAGCTGGCCTCGCCTCTACTCCTGCACGCTCCCTTGTCAATTGAGGAAAAAGACGAGAGGAGGCTAGTTGGAAGAAAAGTAAAGTGGCAGGGATACAAGGGTCAAAGGGAGTTCAGTGTTTCACTAAAAGTGTGAGATAAAACCCGTTGGATACACTCCTGTGGGGAATATCTCCATGAGGACTATGGTCTTGGGGGGACAACCATATTGAAAAATTATCTACGAATATTACTTACTGATCATCGGTCATCCCTACAAATCAGGTGATATCCATTTAAGTCTGTTTCTTTAACAATTATTGTTTTTGTCAAGGAACAATTACTTTGTTTTTCAATATATTTTATGCAGGACAAAGTACACTACGAAAGTAACTTCGTGCCATAGACATGAGGCTCGCGCGGGTTTAAACATTGTGGCCGACTCTTGCGCCTGCACCGACTTAAATGTCATGGCCAACTCTCGCGCCTGCGCCGGTTTTAATGACCACTGCCGCGGCCTACTCGTCTGTCCGCGCCTGTGATTGATTCGCCCGTCCACACCGGCTTACAATACACGGTCGACTCATCTGTTGTCCGGGCGAATCAGGTGTTATCTCTCCAATGTATTTTATCAGTAGATGTTAATTCATCCGACAACAGTTACTCTGGCCTGTAATATTTTTATGTAGAACGGCTATTAAAAGGAAAAGGGGTGGTATTATACCGCGGAGGCACGTTCGGTTGTGCCGCGCAGCTTCACGGACACGCGTATCGCGGTCCAGTTTACATCAACGCGCCGGCCGACTCGCCCGTCCGCACCGCCTTACAACGCCACGGGCGAATCGCCCGTCCGTCCTCGCGGCCGGTTCACGCATTCACGCCAGTTTACAATGCGGAGAACCATTTGCTCGTCCGCACCGGCTTACAATGCTACGGCCGACTCATCCGTTTGCTCCTACGGGTGACTCATCCGTGGTTGATTTTAGCTTCACTGTGGTGACCATCAACTCCACGGCGGATAATTTCTGGCCTAACATATCAGGTGACATCTATCTAAGTCTATTTTTGACACATATTATTTTTGTCAAAAGAACAATTACTTTGGACCGTATATTTTGATATGCAGGACAATTATTCATTATAAAACGTGGTTTATACCATGGGTACGGAGCACGCGCTGGCAACGTCCTGCCCGGTGTTCGTCCGTGTCACATTACACGGTGAATGGACGTGTGCAAGATGCCGCCCTTACGGCCTGGTTTATATCAGATTGTCGGGGTCGCGCCTGTGTTTGACTCGCCCGTCCGTACTGGCTTACAACGCCGTGACCAACTCATCTATCTATATCACCTCTAATGTTGCGGTCGTCTTTTTCGTCCGTCTCTCGCGGCCTGGTCTACCTCAGCATACCGGGCCACACCTGTCTGCATGAGCTGCTTATTGAGTATGAGCAAGTCACAGCTTGGGTAGCCCGGTTTTCTTTCAACAAAATGGAGGCAAATTATCATATACTATCAACCGCCGTCTACACTGGTTGGTTCAATAGGCAGGCGCACAGGTCGCCGCCACTACAGTTTGGTTAACTTCAAATCACCAGTTGGAAGGAACCATTGGCCGAGTTGCTGACACGGCTCATACGGGACCATTTATAACCCGCCGCAGTCACCTCAACCTTCTGGGGATTCACATCGTGCTATCAACACCAATGATATACAAGTTATGCCGGTTTATATGACGGTCAAATATGGAGAGTCTCAAGCCAACTCCTCGAGTCACCTTTGAGACTCGGGGGCTACGATGACATGACTCAGCAAATCTTGCCATGTTTCAGCAAATTTAAGAACCCCAGGACGATGGAGGGAAGGATAACCCGGTCCCGGAGGCTACTGTTATATTGATGAAAATTTAAAGGCCGTCAGAAAATTTCCGGCTTAGAAAGTATATGACAGTTACAAAATCCCGGCTCAATGAAGAAGTTCCGGGTCATCAGAAAGGATTCCGGTTCACAATCCGGCTCAAGGGAAGTCAGTCTCACTGAAGCTCTCAAATATCCGGTTTACAATCCGGTTCAAGGGAAATCTGTTCTTCCACAAAGCTCTGGAGCTCTCAAATCCGGTTTAAAAATGTCCGGTTCAAAAACGAATTAACTTCTCGCAAGTTCGAGTTTAAAGGCCGTCGGAAAATTTCCAGCGGAAAATGAAGATTCCGGTTTAAAATCCGGTTCAAGGGAAAGATGTCTCCCACAAAGCTTTGAAGCTCTCAATATCCGGTTCAAAATTCCGGTTCAAGAAGAATTTATCTCTTGCAAAAAGTTAAAGGTTGCCGAAGAGGACCTGCTGCCATGATGCGCGGTTCAAACATGGGTATCCTGCCTTATTGGCTTATCATATTATTTATCATGTGGGGGCTTCTGTTCATAAAGCGGAGTCCGGTTTACCCCTTGATCCAGCTTATAAAGCTTTATATAAAAATCACTTGGGGGCTTGGTTGTATTCGAACCATAGCTACACCTCCTGATCGGCGCAATGCCACAAAATCACTTGGGGGCTTGGTCGTGTCCAAACCATAGCTACACCAGAAAACTACTCTGGGGCCAAAGAGAGTGTTGCAAAACAACAACTCAAACATAGGCACCCACTGAGCACAGCTCAAAATGTTACTTGGGGATTCTTTGCTGTCGTAATGAACAAAGAATCTACACTTGTAATAGGCTATCAAGCCGCGGCTTGGAAGCCTGGTGTATACACCTAAAACCCCGGGTTAGCCTGCCTTCTTAAGTAAGTCACTCCGCCCAGGTAAACCTGGTATGACCCGTCGAACTTTGACAAGTTACTCTATTAAGACCCTGAACTTGTCAAGTTAAAACGACGATTGGTTAAGGATTGAGGACCATCTTAAAAGGCTTTGTGAAATGGTTTAACTCAGTGGCCTGGTAGCCCATGAAAAGCCTCGAATTTGGGGCCTGGCAGCCCGTGAAAAGCCTCGACTACAAGTTTTCATATGCTTTTATTTGCTAAGTTTTTTCTCCTTTGATGAGATTTATGATGTTTTTGATAAACCGGCGTTCATTAACCCGGCTCGGCTTTCAACTATAAGTTGTCAGTACATGATCAGTTATAATCCGGCACTTATTGACCTGGTCTGGTTTCGACTACAAGTCGCCAGTATTATATATGGATAATCCGGTGTTTATTACAACCCGGTACGGTTTTGTCATAAACCGGCAAATATGGGAGGAGTTATCAGTACTCAAGATTTGGGTTATCACCCTTACTACAAAAAGTTGGTAAACCAACGATGTGATTCAATGTCACAGGTATGATATATTTCATATTTGATTATTCTTAAGTGCAGCCTTGGTTATAAACCCGGGTTATATGTTGGGCATTATGACCCGTACGGCGGTAAACCGCCAGGACACTTTAAACTTGTTGTATGCAGAAACAGGTTGAATAAGTCGCCAATATGATGATAAATTATCTGGTGTTTATTAACCCGGCCAGGCTTTGGACTATAAGTCACTAGTATGATGATAAATTATCCGGTGTTTATTAACCCGGCCTGGCTTTCGACTATAAGTCGCCAGTATGATGATAAATTATCCGGTGTTTATTAAACCGCCCCGGCTTGGGATTATAAGTCGTCAGTATATATTTGGATTGCGCCATTGGAATCATGCGCTCATAAATCATTGGATTATATTATTCAAATCTTCAAATAGCCAACATGGCTGGATTTTATTATGGTTATCAACAACTAGTATTATGATTAAGGTTTTCAAAGTCGCTTTAGCGCAATGGCTATTATATTATCAATGGATATGATTTATTCTATAATCGAAGGAATAGTCCCGAGTCGCTACAGGCTTACGACCCGGCACTTGGGGGCTACATTATTCAAGTTGAGATGATATCAAATATGCAAGTGTCATGTCGCAGCAAGCATGCACCATGACACTTGGGGGCTAATGCAAAGTCATTTCTTGCTCATCTTATTGAAGATCCGACTCATCACATCATAATGAGCCGGCCCTTGGGGGCTACCAATTGATCCTATCAACAATTCAAGGTACACAAGCCTTATTCCATTATATTGAAGGGTCCACTGCTCAGTTGGTAAAGGACAAAGCTCTTAACCTTGTGGATGTGGGTTCAAGCCCCATGATGGGAGTTACATCATATGATGGTCTTTTCAAAGAAGTATATATAAAGTCCTAGCTCAATATTACCTTAATGAGCCGGCCCTTGGGGGCTACACATCACTGCTCAAATCTACATGATTATATTTACAAAGTCCCTGCTCATTATTGCATAATGACCCGGCCCTTGGGGGCTACACTGGTTGAAGTTTTTTGAGCATCAGGCAATTACAAGTCCCAGGTTGCTGCAAGCATGACAACCCGGCAGTTGGGGGCTACATATGTGAATACTCAGTTCTGACTAGTGATTGAGATGAACAGCATGGATGAGATGAACGACATGGATTTCTTCAAAGTGGTAATATTTATATTGAAGCAAGTCTTAAGTCATCACTTTGCTCCGCTCAAGACTTGGGGGCTACAGGTAACACAGATATAAGGAGAAATATTTTCAAATTCTCAGTTTTTAAGCAAACTAGATGGACCCGGTGTCTGCAACAATCATAACCCGGCGTCATCAATAACTATGACCCGGCGTCGGCAACAATTATGACTCGGTGCCATCAATATTTACAAACTGGCGATTTTGGAATCATAACTCGGCAAGTTCTACATTTTCAAATCGGCTGATATCAGTTGAATAATTGAAAACCAATATTTTTGTCAAATCAGAGCATTGAAGGCCGATTCAAATGGATTCTTTATTTACAAAATATCTTCTGCGAGCAAATTGATTATGAAGCTGGTCTATTGACTCGGATTTTTCAGAAGGAAGAAATTACAAGGACTTAAGGATGATCAAGTGCCGGTTTATAAGAATATTTAAACCGGAGCACAACTCGACAAAAAATTTCTTGTGTTTATGTTGCAGATCAGTTTAACATGGATGAATCCAAATTAAACTGGGGGCTAATGTCGGGGATATACCCCGTGGTGTAACCTGGCCGGAAGTATAACCCGATCGGACTTGGCGACTCACTAAGTGACCCGCCTGAGCCTAGCAATTCATGGGTGACCCGGCTGACGCGGGTTAGAGGAGCGACAAGACCCGGTGGCCCAGAAGGCGGTTTATGGAAGGCCGGTTCATGTTATGGTGGGCCAGTTTATGAGGAAAGCACAAGGAATATTCTCCACAAAGGAAGCAAGACTAGGACTCCACTTGTAATAGAGTAAATCTAATCCAACTAGGACTAGTCATGTAAACCGCCCCTTCAACATATATAAGGAGGGGCAGGGCTCCCCAAAGAGGGACAAGGAAGAAGAAACGATCTCTAGGGCTAGACACAAAGAGCTGGTTTACCGGCGACTCCCTCGTGATTATAATGAGACCTAGCCTCAAACAGCATGTAGGGTTGTTACCGGATGATGTTTCCCGGGGCCCGAAGCTGTCTAATTCCTTGTCTTGTGTTGCGTCTCTCGATTCTGCTCAACCCCTCTCAAGCTACCACATAGATGCGTTGGCCTCGCGACTAAGTCCTGACACTAAGGACATCTGCCGTGACAACTCCACGACAGGTAAACCTTGTTTCCTTTGTCCCGTTCAACCCCTTCAAGCTAACCTAGGTTGTGATGGCTCCACACCTAAGTCCTTTCTCAAGGGCATCTGCCGTGAAAAAACCATGACAGTTGGCGCCCACCATGGGGCAAGCGCACGGTGGTTTCGAGTTCTTGAAGAGCTATTTCCCAGGGATTGAGGGATACACTATTGGCAGGACGACCAAGAGTCGCCGTGGCAAGCTTTACATCGATGACGCTGGCTGGGGCCCCGAGGCTGACTCAATCGAGTACGGGTACCGGGTCCCCTTCGGCGGGATCCATGTCTTCATCGGCAAGATCGGGGAATCTGACTCTGAGCGGGACATCTGCACCGATATCGCCGAGCCGGCTCGGCGTGCACAACCCGCCGGGGTTCAACCCGGCCGGAAGCATGTCTTCGTTCGATTTGCACATGGCACGGACTTTGCGGAGGATTCTGTGTTCGGAGGAGAGACACTCATCTACTCAGGTGATGAGTCCTCGACTGGAGAAACAAAGGCAATCTATCAGCTTCAGGATGGCGGGCTTGGGGGCTATTCCGATGGTGATAGTATTCCGGACCCTTATGAGCCGCCGAGCAGGGTTGCTATTTTTATGGCTGGTACACAACCGGTTCTAAACTCATCAACAGTTGCAGCCATGACATCTGGATCGACTGCGGCGGCAACGGCTGGGGCTGGCGGCTCAGTTATACCGCCAGCTCAAGTTCTGTCAGGTCTTTTGGGCTCTTTGAACACCCTGCTTGCAACTGAGGTGACCATGTCAAATCAAGCGGAGCGCAGTGCAGAAATTGGAAAGATTCAGACAGAGATCGCTAAGGCACATGAGGATGTCAACGTGGAGAATGCCAGGATGGTAGAGGAACGGGCTCAGATTGCGGCTGAGGCAGAACGAGTAAGGACGGAGGCTTGGCACTTAAATCTGGATCAGAACGCCTCTAATGCAGTTCTTCGCAGGAGGCATTAGACCCGCCTGCCTCTACATTATGAGCCTATGAATCAGTTTAACACCCCTGGAGCATGTCCAAGCACTCCAGGCGCTCGGGTAAACCCTCAAATAAACCCAGGCGGGCCCGGTAGTGGCGTAGCGGCTCAGCCTTGGCAGCCTGAGCCGGCATGGAGGGATGAGCGGGTACCTAACCCGCCCCCAAATCAAACGCTGCCTCAACGTTTCTTGACGCCGCCGTCGGGTCATTTTTCTAACCCGGTGGATAACATGGTAATAGTGGCAACACGGCTGGCGGCTACTCCAATCGAGGGTGAGTCGCCGGTTGCGGTGGAGACCTGGAACGCAGTGGAGCTTCTTCAGACGGCTGTAGCACAACAAGTGGCTTATTCATACAGTAGCGAGCGTGTTCATTCAACTCCTCGCCCAAGTCGAAGTTATAGCCGGCATATTGAGTCGCCAGCGGTTTCTAGCAGAGAACGGCATCGCAACCCGCCCCGCAATGATGACCCGCCCCGTGATAATAATCTATTAACCAACGCTCAGGCGATTGTGGATCAGGCTCGAACTCGTCGTGAGGCGGAAGTGGTGGCTCAGTTGGGAGCTTATCAGCAGCTTCCACTGAACCCTTCGGCCTTAGTTGAAGCCGGGACGACTTCCAGGACAGTTGGTGTGCCGTGTTTAGTACCGGCTCTGCGCAATGAACGACTACCCAAGGATTTTAAAGGTCCTCGTAAGGTGGCTAACTATACATCGGATCTCCCCCCTGAGGCCTGGATTGAGAGTTATGAGTTAGCCATGGAGATGCTGGATGTTAACGATGATGTATGTGCCAAGTACTTTACCATGATGCTGGACGGACCAGCTCGAACATGGTTAAAAGCACTGCCTCCTAATTCCATCACTTCATGGGCAGAGTTGAAAGCGCGGTCCATTAAGAATTTTTTAGGGACGTGCAAGCAGCCTCTGACGATTATCGATCTGGATAATTGTGTGCAGCGTGAGGATGAATCGGCTCACCATTGGGTCCGAGGGGTCTCAGCTATTATCCATTCATCGGATAGCATTGCGGCTGGTCAAGCGGTTCTGGTTTTGGAGAAGAACTGTCACTTTACCCCTCTTAAGCAGATGCTTGGGCGGCTTAAGCATTACTGCAATGATATGGGTGAGCTTATGGCGGCTCTCATCAAGTATGCCGACTCTGATAATACCAAGGACCCTGGATCTGACGATGAGAAATCCAATAAGGGTAAGAAGAATAGCAATGGTAAAGGTCAGCAGCATAATAACAATGGTAATGGCAACAACCAAAGTAATGGTGGTAACCGCAGACACCCCGATGGCGGGTCAGATCTTGTGGCCAACACCAACACTGGGTACAAGGAGCCAACGCCGCAACGGTAATGGTAAGCCGTCCTTTGGAGGCAAAAACTTTAATCTTGAGGCAATGTTCAATGAATCTTGCCCAAAGCATAGTCTGCCTGACAAACTGGCGAGTCTCGCTTGGAAGGATTGTTTCATCATGCGAGAGTACATGAATTCCAATTTTAATCAAAATCATGGTAATAATAATGTGCCGCCCGACGGGTCAGGATCCGGTGCACAGGGGCCCGGCTTTGGTGGCAGCAGCTCTAATTCTGGTTATCAAAGTCAGAACAGTCAGGGTGGTTATTACCAACAGTCTGGTCAGGGCAACCAGCAACAGGGTAATCAGTCAGGACACCAGAGTAATCCAAAGCAGCTCAATGGTGGCCAATACCATGTTTTTACCACCAGTCTTTGTAAATGATATCGGAAGGTTCATAAGCATGTAGTCAATACCGTTGAGTCGGCCGTACCTTAGTACTTGCGATGGTCAAACTATCCAATCACAAGGAGTCGGGAGCATCACCCGCCCCAGGTTAAGAATCCGGGTCAGTTGGCTTTAGTGGTAGCCCCTCAAGTCGAGGGTTATAAATCCACTATGGTGCTTATGGATGGAGGAAGCAGCATTAACATCCTGTATTATCACACCTTTCACCGGATGAACTTAACTGACAAGGATCTTAAGCCGTCTTCTACAGTTTTCCATGGGGTGGTACCTAGAAATTCGACGTATCCTGTTGGAAAGATTGCCCTGGAAGTCGCCTTTGGTAATGACTATGACTACAGAGCAGAGACACTGTGGTTTGAAGTAGTTAAAATCAAAAGAGAAAGCACAAGTGCTCCCTGGGTGGTTTTGGTAATTAATGTCAACATATCTCTTGTTGGACTAATGTTAATATCTAGTATATTTCAGACAAGTTCAACAGATGGAGTGGCGTGGACAAGAGGATGTGGAACCCTTTGAGGATGCTAAGGACAAAGGATTGGCTCAAGCTCAAAAGCTCAAGACTCTACATTTTCATTTTAGTGATCCAAGATCACATTGAGTCCATAGGAAAAGCCAATACTATTAGAAGGGGATGAGGTGTTGCTTAATGGCTTGCTTACTCAAAGTGCTTAGTGATATGCTCCAAAGCCCTCAACCACTTTCTCATATCCACATATGTCCCAAAACAAAAGTCAAACTCGGCCCCACCGATTTGATCTATCCGGCGCCACCGAGTTTATTTGACATAGCCACTGCCAGAAACCCTAATCAATTCGGTCTCAACAATGGGATCCCGGTCTCACCGAGATGGGCTTGCAAACTCTCTGGTTCCTATTGCAATAAAATCGGTCTAACCGAGATTTGTAATCGGTCTCACCGAGTTTGCTTGACCAACTCTCTAGTTAGCTTATTACCAAAGTCGGTCCCATCGAGTTTGTGTAATCGGTCAAACCGAGATGAGGTTTTACCCTAACCCTAGCACATCGGTCCCACCGAGTTGACCATATCGGTCCCACCGAAATGCCTAACAGTCACATTATGAACTAAATCGGTCTGACCGAGTTTTCTGATTCGGTCCCACCGAATTTGGTGAATTATGTGTAACGGTTAGATTTTGTGTGGAGGCTATATATACCCCTCCACCCACTCTTCATTCGTGAGGAGAGCCATCAGAACATGCCTACACTTCCAGCATACATTTTCTGAGAGAGAACCACCTACTCATGTGTTGAGGTCAAGATATTCCATTCTAACCACATAAATCTTAATCTCTAGCCTTCTCCAACTTGCTTTCCACTCAAATCATCTTTCCACCAAATCCAAATCTGTGAGAGAGAGTTGAGTGTTAGGGAGACTATCATTTGAAGCACAAGAGCAAGGAGTTCATCATCAACACACCATCTATTACCTTTTGGAGAGTGGTGTCTCCTAGATTGGTTAGGTGTCACTTGGGAGCCTCCGTCAAGATTGTGGAGTTGAACCAAGGAGTTTGTACAGGCAAGGAGATCGCCTACTTCGTGAAGATCTACCCTAGTGAGGCAAGTCCTTCGTGGGCGATGGCCATGGTGGGATAGACAAGGTTGCTACTTCATGGACCCTTCGTGGGTGGAGCCCTCCATGGACTCGCGCAACCGTTATCCTTCCTGGGTTGAAGTCTCCATCAACGTGGATGTACGATACCACCACCTATCGGAACCACGGAAAACATCTCCGTGTCTGCAATTGTGTTTGCACACTCCAATCCCATCCCTTTACATTCTCGTAAATTGCATGCTTTACTTTTCGCTGCTCATATACTCTTGTCATGCTTGCTTGATATGTATTGTGAATGTTTAAACTTGTGCTAAAACTCCACCTCAACTTAAAGAAATTAAAAACTACTACTTTTCTTTGGTAAGTCTATTCACCCCCCCTCTAGACACCTCTTCTCGATCCTTTCAATTGGTATCAGAGCTTTGGTCTCCATTGCTTTGGTTTAAACACCTTTGGAGGAAGATGGATGAGTCTACGTTGGGGAGTCTTGGACGTAGAGTGCCTATTCTTGATGGAGAGTACTTTCATGAGTGGAAAAATGAGATGCTTGTGATTTTCAATGAGTATCATTTGAGCAAGTATATTACTAGCCCTTGTGCACCTCATGTTGATCCCATGCATCCTACCCTTGATGAGTCTATTGACATGATCCGAAACCTTAGAACTGTTAATATTATCACTAGAGGTTTGCCTAGAAACTTGATTGGTTGCTTGCCTACTCTTGATTGTGCCTACACTATATGGAGATTTCTTGAGGAACGATTTCCAAACTATTCCTTTAAAAACTTAGATGAAATCCTTCATAAGTCTATTGCTTTGACTAAGATAAGTCCTAATGATCCTAAGTATGGTGATTATTTGTTTGAGCTTCGTGACCTTATGCGTGCCAAAGGAGATGTTGGAATTATTAGCAATATCATCTCCGAAGTCATTAGAATTCACAAAGATGCACATTGTTATGGTCATAATCAAATGAATCACTCTCTCTAGGAATTGACCCATCACAAGACGATGTTGAACATGGATACTATGTTGAGGATGATGATAGTGACTTCGATCTTGATGAGTCTATGAGACACTTTGGTCTTATGGCTAATCTTCGCAGCTACATGGCTGGAGGAAAGGAATGGGTCCTTGATAGTGGATGTACCGATCACATGACCGGAGATAAGGATATGTTTCGTTTGCTTGCTGAAAACGATGGTCCCCGAAAGTGTGTCACTTTTGGTGATAACTCAAAGGGTAAGGTGGTTGGCCTTGGTAAGGTGGCCATCTCACATGATAGCTCCATCCAAAATGTTATGCTCGTTGAATCTCTTGGCTACAATGTACTTTCCGTATCTAGACTTGCTGACTTTGGTTTCAATGTCATATTCACTGAAGTAGATTGCCAAGTGTTTTGTAGAGATAACCACAATATGGTCTTTACCGGTATACGTAGAGGTGATCTTTACACTGTCAATTTCACTAAAAAGGCTCAACCTAGAACTTGCTTTATTGCTAAATCTTCTAAAGGCTGGTTGTGGCATAGAAGGTTACGTCATGTGGGCATGCGAAATCTTGATAAGCTTATTAAAGGTAATCATATCCTTGGAGTGAAAGATGTTATATTTGACAAGGATATATTGTGCAGTGCTTGTCAAGCAGGAAAACAAGTTGGAGGAAGTCACCCCGTGAAGAACATGATGACCACGAGAAGACCGCTCGAGCTACTTCATATGGATCTCTTTGGTCCCAATGCCTATAAAAGTCTCAGTGGTAACTCATTTGGTCTGGTCATAGTCGATGATTTTTCAAGATTTACGTGGGTGTTCTTTCTTGATGATAAATCGCAGGTCCAAAAGATCTTCAAGAACTTCGCTAGGAAGGCCCAAAATCAATTTGAAGTGAAGATCAAGAAGATTCGCAGCGACAATGGAACGGAGTTCAAGAACGCAAATGTGGATACCTTTCTTGACGAAGAGGGGATTTCACACGAGTTCTCGGCTACGTACACACCTCAACAAAATGGAGTTGTTGAGAGGAAGAATCGGACTCTTATCGAGATGGCGAGAACGATGCTTGATGAGTACAAGACTCCAAAACACTTTTGGGCGGAAGCGGTTGAGACGGCTTGTCATCCAACAAATCACTTGTATCTTCACAAGCTACTTGGCAAGACGGCATACAAGCTCCTCACCGGTAACGAACCCCAAGTTGGATACGAGTATTCGGCTCAAAGTGTTACATTCTTGATAAGCATCATCGTTCTAAATTTGCTCCTAAGTCTCATGAGGGTTTCCTACTTGGTTATGGCTCAAACTCTCACACCTACCATGTCTACAATAATTTCACCCGAAAGGTTGAAGAGACGGTAGATGTGAAGTTTGATGAATCTAACGGCTCGCAAGTAGAGCAATTGCCAATTGATGTAGGAGACAAAGACCCTTCGGAAGCCATCCAAGACTTGTCTATTGGCAAGATTCATCCAACGGAGGTGAAGGAGAGTACCTCGTCCGTCCAAGTGGAAGCTTCTACCTCATGACAAGGTGAACCAAGAGTTGACATGGAAGCATCCACGAGTGGGACACACCAAGATGAAGAATGAGGAAGTACATCAAGATGAACCTCATCAACCTCCTTCTCCACCACGACAAGAGAACGACAACATCAACAATGAAGAAGGCCAAGAAGAAGGACAAGATGATGAAGAAGATGTTCCACCCCGACCCAAGCAAAAGCTCTCACGAGTTCGAGCAAGAGTCTCAAGAGACCATCCCATCGAACAAATATTTAATGATATTCAAACCGGGAGAATCACTCGCTCTAAAACTTGTTTAGCTAAATTTTATGAACATTATTCATTCATTTCTAGCATTGAACCTATGAAGGTTGAAGAAGCATTGGAAGATCCGGATTGGATAAATGCAATGCATGAAGAGCTACACAACTTTGAGAGAAACCAAGTGTGGACATTGGTCGAGAAGCCCGACAACAACCACAACATCATCGGTACCAAATGGGTGTTTCACAACAAGCAAGATGAAGATGGACAAGTTGTTCACAACAAAGCATGTTTCGTCGCCCAAGGCTACACTCAAGTCGAAGGTATGGACTATGGTGAGACATATGCCCCCGTTGCTAGACTTGAGTCCATCCGCATCTTACTTGCCTATGCTAATCACCATGATATCACTGTGTACCAAATGGACATTAAAAGTGCTTTTCCAAATGGTGAAATAGAGGAGGAAGTTTATGTTAAACAACCTCCTGGTTTTGTCAATCCTAAGAAATCCGACCATGTTTACAAACTTCAGAAAGCTCTTTATGGTCTTAAACAAGCTCCTAGAGCGTGGTATAAATGCTTGACCAAGTTCCTTATTGAAAAAGGCATTAAGATTGGGAAGATAGATTCTACTCTTTTTACTAAAAGGGTTCATGGTGAATTATTTGTGTGCCAAATTTATGTTGATGATATCATATTTGGTTTGACTAACCCTCATTTTAGTGAAAAGTTTGGGAAGCTAATGTCGAAGAAGTTTGAGATGTCTATGATGAGTGAACTCAAGTTCTTCTTGGTTTGCAAATCAAGCAAACTAAGGAAGGCACCTTTGTTTCTCAAACAAAGTACACCAAGGAATCATTCAAGAAGTTCAACATGCAAGAAAGCAAAGGTATGAAAACTCCCATGCCTACTAGTGGACATCTTTACTTGACCAAGGATGGCAAATCGGTTGACCAAAAGGTTTACCGTTCTATGATTGGTTCATTGTTATATCTATGTGCCTCCTGTCTCGATATTATGCTAAGTCTATGCATGTGTGCACGATATCAAGCGGCCCCCAAAGAATGTCATCTTAAGGCTGTGAGAAGGATAGTGAGATACTTAATTCACACACCAAATTTTGGCATTTGGTATCCTAAGAGGTCTTCTTTTGATCTTGTTGGCTATTCCGACTCGGACTATGCCGGTGACAAGGTTGATAGAAAGTCCACTTCGGATACTTGTCAATTTCTTGGTAGATCTCTTATGTCTTGGTCCTCCAAGAAACAAAACTCGGTTTCCTTATCCACCGTCGAAGCGGAATACATTGCCGCCGGTTCATGTTGTGCTCAATTACTTTGGATGACCCAAACTCTTAAGGATTATGGGATCTATGTGAAACATGTTCCATTGCTTTGTGACAATGAAAGTGCTATTAAGATTGCTCATAATCCCGTGCAACATTCTCGAACTAAGCATATTGAAGTTTGTCATCATTTCATTCGAGATCATATTGCTAAAGGAGACATTGATCTAAAGCATGTTCGTACCGATAAGAAATTGGTGGATATATTCACCAAACCACTTGATGAGAAAGTATTTTGCTGTTTGATAGGTGAATTGAACATCATTGATGCTTCAAACTTGGAGTAGAAACTCCATTTGGATACATGCAAGGCATGACCCTATGACTAATCCTTGACTTTTCTCTTATGATGATAATCACGTGTCTTGGATATATTTGTACCCTTGGATGCTATCTAACCATTGTAGGTACTTGGATGAATCTAAATCTATGGGATTGCAACTCACTCACATCTTGAGAAATCTCTACATCACCAAGTCTCTACACCATGGTGGTTGAAGACAAGGAAGCATGAAACCTTTCAATATATCCTTTGCCTAATGAAATTTCATTTGGTATCAATTTCATGATTGTCATTTTGGATACACAAGTGCTATTCCTTGCAAGACTAACCCATGTAGGTAGATGAACTCAAACTACAAGAGGTGCTCCAAGCCAATGATGCGCTATATCAACATTGAGCATCCACACAAGTTCAACTACATGATCAAGTTCAACACCACCACCCAAGGTATGATATTCCATCTTTGAGAAGTTTACCCCAAGTCATGGGTCAAAGCAACTCAACAAGATGCGAATACATCAAAATGCTTAAATGAAAAATGGTAATCCCATTTTGAGCTTAAACGATGAGTATGACCTACGATCCAGTGTTCTCACTTGACTCCTCAGTCAATATACTCTAACATAGGTGACTTTGTCGCCGCCCAATTCTAGATGAAGTTCTCTACTGTTTCTCTGAGTTCTTGCATTTGTCTCTTGCATATTTGTTCCCCTTCTTTTTAATCAAAAAAACTTCATCTAGATTTTCTTTTCTCTGTTTTGTTCTGCATTTCCTGCATCTAATTCATTGCAAATCCTTCAGTTAATTCATTGCAAATCTTTGTGAGATCTTATTTGCCTAGTGAGCTGAGGTGACAAATGTTCTCTCTGTGTTGAACTCGGTCACACCGGTCTGTTGCTTTCAGTCAAATGAACCAATTCGGTGCTACCGAAGTAAACAACTCGGTGTTACCGATTTCAGTGCTAAGAAGACACTTTGTCATTTGCATCCTGCATTTCTGTTCCAGCTCCACTCAATGATTCTTGTCCTCTACTAGCATCACATTCTATATGCTACTTTGCTCTGTGATTCAAGGACCAAACTTATTCTGACTCACAATCTAGGAGATCCCTTCTTGGAAATTGATGTCAAAGGGGGAGAGAGATCACATCAAAGCTTAATCACTTAAAAAGGGGGGAGAGAGATAATCACATCAAAGGCCCCAGATGCTTGGTGTTCAAGAGGAGAGAAGTCACATGTCTTTAAGAGGGGAAAGACATGTAAATTTGTGTTATGATTTGTGCTCTGATATGTTTTGCTCTGATTTTGTTTCCCTATTTTCTCCCATTATCCAATATAAGATTCAGGGGGAGAAAGACTTCTAGGGAAGGAAATCCTTGAATTCATTGCATATATTTTATCTTTGGGGACATGTCTATATCCAATAGAGTACTTAGTACTCACTCTCTACATGTCATCCCAATCTTGGTACTCTTGTGGCTCTTTAGTTTGCTCTATCTAGTAGATGTAGCTGTGTTTCTAACCTTGTTTACTCAGGTTCATCTCTTCCTAAGTCAGCTCAAGACCATAAGGTAAGTATATGCATCACACTCATGAGCATGATGATCTCTTGCTGATGTACATATTGTTTGCAAGAAGGACTCATGAACATGAAGGTACCTTTCTTATATTCACATCATTTGCTCTAATGCATATAGCCAAGATACATGTAACACATTGCTTGCTCTGTCATGATCATGCATTCACATGCTCTTACATTTCTGTTTACATGATTGCATACATGTAGGGGGAGCCTATGCATGTTACATGTCTTTCCAAAGCTTTACTTGCTATTCTCTATATCTTTATCTAAAGCTTTGATGTATGTTGTCATCAATTACCAAAAAGGGGGAGATTGAAAGCACAAGTGCTCCCTGGGTGGTTTTGGTAATTAATGTCAACATATATCTCGTTGGACTAATGTTTTTATCTAGTATATTTCAGACAAGTTCAACAGATGGAGTGGCGTGGACAAGAGGATGTGGAACCCTTTGAGGATGCTAAGGACAAAGGATTGGCTCAAGATCAAAAGCTCAAGACTCTACATTTTCATTTTAGTGATCCAAGATCACATTGAGTCCATAGGAAAAGCCAATACTATTAAAAGGGGATGAGGTGTTGCTTAATGGCTTGCTTGCTCAAAGTGCTTAGTGATATGCTCCAAAGCCCTCAACCACTTTCTCATATCCACATATGTCCCAAACCAAAAGTCAAACTCGGCCCCACCGATTTGATCTACCCGGCGCCACCGAGTTCATTTGACATAGCCACTGCCAGAAACCCTAATCAATTCGGTCTCATCGGTGGGATCCCGGTCTCACCGAGATGGGCTTGCAAACTCTCTGGTTCCTATTGCAATAAAATCGGTCTAACCGAGATTTGTAATCGGTCTCACCAAGTTTGCTTGACCAACTCTCTGGTTAGCTTATTACCAAAGTCGGTCCCACCAAGTTTGTGTAATCGGTCAAGCCGAGATGAGGTTTTACCCTAACCCTAGCACATCGTTCCCACCGAGTTGACTATATCGGTCCCACCGAAATGCTTAACCGTCACATTATGAACTAAATTGGTCTGAGCGAGTTTTCTGATTCGGTCCCACCGAGTTTGGTGAATTGTGTGTAACAGTTAGATTTTGTGTGGAGGCTATATATACCCCTCCACCCACTCTTCATTCGTGAGGAGAGCCATTAGAACATGCCTACACTTCCAGCATACATTTTCTGAGAGAGAACCACCTACTCATGTGTTGAGGTCAAGATATTCCATTACAACCACATAAATCTTGATCTCTAGCCTTCTCCAACTTGCTCTCCACTCAAATCATCTTTCCAACAAATCCAAATCTGTGAGAGAGAGTTGAGTGTTGGGGAGACTATCATTTGAAGCACAAGAGCAAGGAGTTCATTATCAACACACGATCTATTACCTTTTGGAGAGTGGTGTCTCCTAGATTAGTTAGGTGTCACTTGGGAGCCTCCGTCAAGATTGTGGAGTTGAACCAAGGAGTTTGTACGGGCAAGGATATCGCCTACTTCGTGAAGATCTACCCTAGTGAGGCAAGTCCTTCGTGGGCGATGGCCATGGTGGGATAGACAAGGTTGCTTCTTCGTGGTCCCTTCGTGGGTGGAGCCCTCCGTGGACTCGCGCAACCGTTACCCTTCGTGGGTTGAAGTCTCCATCAACGTGGATGTACGATAGCACGACCTATCGGAACCACGGAAAACATGTCTGTGTCTCCAATTGTGTTTGCACACTCCAATCCCATCCCTTTACATTCTCGCAAATTGCATTCTTTACTTTCCGCTTCTCATATACTCTTGTCATGCTTGCTTGATATGTATTGTGAATGTTTAAACTTGTGCTAAAACTCCACCTCAACTTAAAGAAATTAAAAACTGCTACTTTTCTTTGCTAAGAGTCTATTCACCCCCCCTCTAGACACCTCTTCTCGATCCTTTCAAAAAGCCCGTATCATGCCTTGTTTGGACGGCCGACTTATGCCAAGTTCATGTCCCGGCCTTGTTATGTTTATTTGGAGCTTAAGATGCCAGGGCGTAAGGTGATGTCGCTTGAAGCTACGTCGGTATTTCCCCAAAGAGGAAGGGATGATGCAGCACAGCGGCGGTAGGTATTCCCCTCAGATATGAAAGCAAGGTTATTGAACCAGTAGGAGAACCAAGCAACACAACATAAACAAGCCCTGCACACAAATAACAACCACTTGCAACCCGACGTGTTAAAGGGGTTGTCAATCCCTTTCGGGTAACGGCGCCAGAAACGGTGCATGGACGGGAGAAAATTGTAATAGATTGATAGATCGAACGCCAAATAAATAAATAGAAATAAAACACAGCAATGTATTTTTGTATTTTTGGTTTAATAGATCTGAAAATAAATGCAAGGAAAAAGTAGATCGCAAAGGCAAATATATGAGAAAGAGACCTGGGGGCCATAGGTTTCACTAGTGGCTTCTCTCGAGAAAAATAGCAAATGGTGGGTGAACAAATTACTATTGGGCAATTGATAGAACTTCAAATACTCATGATGATATCCAGGCAATGATCATTATATAGGCATCACGTCCAAGATTAATAGACCGACTCCTGCCTGCATCTACTACTGTTACTCCACACATCGACCGCTATCCAGCATGCATCTAGTGTATTAAGTTCATGGAAAATGGAGTAATGCAATAAGAACGATGACATGATGTAGACAAGATCTATCTATGTAGAGATAGACCCCATTGTTTTATCCTTAGTAGCAACGATACATACGTGTCGGTTCCCTTTCTGTCATTGGGATCAAGCACCGTAAGATCGAACCCACTACAAAGCACCTCTTCCCATTGCAAGATAAATAGATCAAGTTGGCTAAACAAAAACCAAATGTCCGAGAAGAAATACAAGGCTATAAGAAATCATGCATAAAAGAGATCAAAGAAACTCAAATACTTTCATGGATATAAAAAGATAGATCTGATCGTAAACTCAAAGTTCATCGATCCCAACAAACACACCGCAAAAGAGTTACATCATATGGATCTCCAAGAGACCATTGTATGGAGAATTCATAGAGAGAGATGAAGCCATCTAGCTACTAACTACGGACCCGAAGGTCTACAAAGAACTACTCACGCATCATCGGAGAGGCACCAATGGAGGTGGTGAACCCCATCAGAGATGGTGTCTAGATTGGATCTGGTGGTTCTGGACTCTGCGGCCGCTGGATGAATATTTCATCGACTCCCCTAGGGTTTTGGGAATATTGGGGTATTTATAGATCAAAGAGGCGGTCCGGGGGGCACCCGAGGTGGGCACAACTCACCAGGGCGCGCCTGGGCCTCCTGGCGCGCCCTGGTGGGTTGTGCCCTCCTTGAGGCACCCCCAGGCGCAGCCAGGGCCCATTATGTTCCATCTTGTCCAAAAAAAATCTCCGTGGAGTTTTGTTGCATATGGACTCCGTCTGATATTGATTTCCTGCGACGTAAAAAACATGCAAAAAACAACAACTGGCACTTGGCACTATGTCAATAGGTTAGTGCAAAAAAATGATATAAAATGACTATAAAATGATTATAAAACATCCAAGATTGATAATATAATAGCATGGAACAATCAAAAATTATAGATACGTTGGAGACGTATCAGCATCCCCAAGCTTAACTCCAACTCGTCCACGAGTAGGTAAGTGATAAAAATAGAATTTTTGATGTGGAATGCTGCCTAACATGTGATATCATATTCTTTTCTTTATAGCATGGACATTTGGACTTTTATGTGATTCAAAGCAATATTCTAATTTTGACATGATAATTTAAATACTCAAGCATATCAACAAGCAACCATGTCTTTCAAAATATCAACGCTAAAATAAGTTATCCCTAGCCCATCATGCTCAACCATTGATCCATTCATGAAACACACTCGCATATTAGTTACACCCAATACTTATGTATGATCATATTGCCTCCTAGTTGGTGCTTTTATAAGAGAAGATGGAGACTCAAATTCAAAATAAAAAAATTGCATAAAGTAAAAGAAAGGCCCTTCACAGAGGGAAGTAGGGATTTGTAGAGGTGCCAGAGCTCAAAGCAAAAAACTTAGAGATAAAAACATTTTGGGAGGTGTATCCATCCCACCAACGAAAATGACTTAGAGTTCCCAACACTTGCCATGCTAGATATATCATAGGTGGTTCCCAAACAGAAAATAAAGTTAAATCTTTTTCCACCATACTTTCACTTTCCATGGCTAGCCGTATCCACATATTCTTACTAAAGCATAATTACTCATCAACATAACTCACATATCACATCATCATATCTCAAAACTATTACTAAGAATCAAGTTTATTTTGTCCAATGATCTTCATGAAAGTTTTTATTATATCCTTCTTGGATATCTATCACTTTGGGACTAATTTTCATGTGTTGCTTTTCATAAGCTCAAACAAATATAAGTGAAGATCATGAGCATAATTTTTCTTTCTCTCAAAATAATTTAAGTGAAGCAAGAGAGAATTTCTTGAAAATTTTACTAACTCTCAAATAAATCTAAGTGAAGCAAGAGAGCGTTTCTTCAATAATACTAAGCACACTGTGCTCAAAAAGATATAAGTGAAGCACTAGAGCAAGTCCATAGCTCATAAGAATTTAAGCGAAGCATAGAGAGCAATTCTAACAAGTCATGACATAATTTTGGCTCTCCCAAATAGGTATGTACAGCAAGGGATCAAGACTTAAAACACAAAATAAAACGAGCAAAGACTCATATCATACAAGACGCTCCAAGCAAAACACATATCATGTGACGAATAAAAATATAGCTTCGAGTAAAATACCGATGGTCGTTAGAAGAAAGAGGGGATACCACTCGGGGGCATCCCCAAGCTTAGTTGGTTGCTCACTTTTGGATAATAGCTTGGGATGGAGGGGCATCCCCAAGCTTAGGCTCTTCTATCCTTTATTCCTTCATCCATCGTAAGATAACCCAAAACTTGAAAACTTCAATCACACAAAACTCAACAAAACCTTCGTGAGATCCGTTAGTATAAGAAAGCAAACCACTACTATAAGTACTGTACCAAACGAATTCATTTTTTTTGCATTATATCTATTGTATTCCAACTTTTCTATGGAAAAAACTCATCAAAGAAAGCCATAGAGGCATCGAAATAACCACACAACGCAAAGAAAACAGAATCTGTCAAAATATAACAGTCTGTAGCAATCTGACTATTTCGAATACTTCTGTAACTCCAAAAATTCTGAAAAACTAGGAAGACCTGGGTAATTTGTATATTAATCTTCTACAAAAAGAATTGACATTTTATCACATTCTGGTGATTTATAAAAATTATTTTCATGAGCGCAAAAATTTCTGTTTTTCAGCAAGATCAAACAACTATCACCCAAGAAGATCCTATCGGTTCTACTTGGCATAAACACTAATTAAAACACAAAAAACACAATCATAACAGTAGAATAATTGTGCAAACACTCAAGAACAGAAAGCAAAAGGCAAAAATAAAATTTATTCATTGGGTTGCCTCCCAACAAGCGCTAGTTTTACGCCCTTAGCGAGGCATAAGATTCCAATGATGCTCACATGAAAGATAGTAATTGAAACACAAAGAGAGCATCATGAAACATGTGACAAACATATTTAAGTATAACTCTCTTCCTATACATAGGAATTTTATAAGAAAACAATTTATCAAGACAAGAAACATATAACATATGCGAAGAAGAGGAATAAAACATTGACGATCTCAACACAACGAGAGGTAATTTAGTAAGATGAAAATTTCTACAACCATATTTTCCTCTCTCATAATAATTACATGTAGGATCATAATCAAATTCAACAATATAACTATCACATAAAGTATTCTCTTCATGATCCATATGCATGCAAAGTTGACACTCTTCCAAAATAGTGGGATTATCAAATAAAGTCATGACCTCTCTAAGCCCACTTTTATCAAAAATTTCATAAGATTGAACACTCTCCAAATATGTGGGATTATTTTTAACTAAAGTTGACGCTCTTCCAAACCCACTTTCAATATTATTACAAACATTATTATCAATAGCATATTCATCATGAGGCATAAACAATTTTTCCAGATCATAAGAAACATTATCACCCCAATCATGATCATTGCAATAAGTAGTGGACATAACAACACAAGCATCCCCAAGCTTGGGGTTTCGCATATCACTAACACAATTGACATTAATAGAATTTATAATAACATCATTGCAATCATGCTTTTCATTCAAGGAGCTATCATGAATCACTTCATAAACTTGTCCGTTTAACACTTCATCACAATTATCAGATTCATAAATCTCAAGCAAAACTTCATAAAGATAATCTAGTGAACTCAATTCACTAGCAATTGGTTCATCATAATTGGATCTTTTGAAAAGATTAGCAAGTGGATGAGGATCCATATCAATAGATTTTTAGCAAGCAAAGATGCAAGCAAATAGAAGGCACACGGTAACACAAGTAGAGATAACAAACAAGAGATCTGATGAGAAAAGGGCGATCAAAAAAAAGAGGGTGGATAAAACGACAAATTTTTGTGAAGTGGGGGAGAGGAAAACGAGAGGCAAATGGCAAATAATGTAAATTGCGAGGAGATGAGATTTGTGATTAGGAACCTGGTATATGTTGAAGATCCTCCCCGGCAACGGTGCCAGAAATTCCTTTTGATGTCGCTTGAAGCTACGTCGGTATTTCCCCAAAGAGGAAGGGATGATGCAGCACAGCGGTGGTAGGTATTTCCCTCAGATATGAAACCAAGGTTATCGAACCAGTAGGAGAACCAAGCAACACAACGTAAACAGCCCCTGCACACAAATAAGAACCACTCGCAACCCGACGTGTTAAAAGGGTTGTCAATCCCTTTCGGGTAACGGCGCCAGAAACAGTGCGTCGACGGGAGAAAATTGTAATAGATTGATAGATCAAACGCCAAATAAAATAAAAAGAAATAAAATGCAGCAAGATATTTTTGTATTTTTGGTTTAATAGATCTAAAAATAAATGCAAGGAAAAAGTAGATCGCAAAGGCAAATATATGAGAAAGAGACCCCGGGGCCGTAGGTTTCACTAGTGGCTTCTCTCGAGAAAAATAGCAAACGGTGGGTGAACAAATTACTGTTGGGAAATTGATAGAACTTCAAATACTCATGATGATATTCAGGCAATGATCATTATATAGGCATCACGTCCAAGATTAGTAGACCGACTCCTACCTGCATCTATTACTATTACTCCATACATCGACTACTATCCAGCATGCATCTAGTGTATTAAGTTCATGGAAAAACGGAGTAATGCAATAAGAACAATGACATGATGTAGACAAGATCTGTCTATGTAGAGATAGACCCCATCGTTTTATCCTTAGTACAAACGATACATACATGTCGGTTCCCTTTCTGTCACTAGGATCAAGCACTGTAAGATCGAACCGACTACAAAGCACCTCTTCCCATTGCAAGATAAATAGACCAAGTTGGCCAAACAAAACCCAAATATCGGAGAAGAAATACGAGGCTATAAGAGATCATGCATAAAAGAGATCAAAGAAACTCAAATACTTTCATGGATATAAAATGATAGTTATGATCATAAACTCAAAGTTCATCGATCCCAACAAACACACCGCAAAAGAGTTACATCATATGGATCTCCAAGAGACCATTGTATTGAGAATTCAGAGAAAGAGAGAGATGAATAGCTACTAACTACGGACCCGAAGGTCTACAAAGAACTACACACGCATCATCGGAGAGGCACCAATGGAGGTGGTGAACCCCATCCGAGATGGTGTCTAGAATGTATCTGGTGGTTCTGGACTCTACGGCGGCTGGATGAATATTTCGTCGACTCCCCTAGGGTTTTGGGAATATTGGGGTATTTATAGAGCAAAGAGGCGGTCTGGGGGGCACCCGAGGTGGGCACACCCACTAGGGCGCGCCTGGGCCTCCTGACGCGCCCTGGTGGGTTGTGCCCTCCTCGAGGCACCCCCAGGCGCAGCCAGGGCCCATTATGTTCCTTCTGGTCCGAAAAAATTCTTCGTGGAGTTTTGTTGCGTTTGGACTCCGTCTGATATTGATTTCCTGCGATGTAAAAAACATGCAGAAAACGACAACTGGCACTTGGCACTATGTCAATAGGTTAGTACCAAATAAGATATAAAATGACTATAAAATGATTATAAAATATCCAAGATTGATAATATAACAGCATGGAACAATAAAAAATTATAGATACGTTTCAGATGTATCATAAGGGCACAATTACGGTCCATGGTGATCGGAAAATCGCTTTGGAGTGTGAGGAAGGTGATGTTGCTTATGCTGAATCGGGTGGTGCCACAGAAGAGCTTAAGTTTTATAAGGACAATGTTGACCCGACGGATATGACTCCTTTAAAGAAGCCCACTACTGAGCAGGACCCTTTCTTGAAGTTTCAGGCTGATGACACTAAGCAGATTGATTTTGTCCCTGGTGATTCGTCTTAGCAGTTCACAGTAGGGGCTAATATGGAATCTAAATAGGAAAGCGAACTCATCGAGTTCATCCTTGAGAATCGAGACATCTTTGCATGGAAACCTTCTGACATGCCGGGTGTACCGAGAGAATTCGCTGAGCACACTCATAATGTGGATCCTAAGCTTAAGCCTTTTAAACAGTTCCTTCGTCGTTTTGATGAAGAGTGACGTAAAGATATTGGAGAAGAGGTGGACTGGCTCCTAGCGGCTGGGTTTATCATTGAATTTTTTCGCCCTGAGTGGTTGGCTAACCCTGTGCTCGTACTTAAGAAAAATGGCACATGGCATATGTGTGTTGACTACACAAATCTCAACAAAGCTTGTCCAACTAATCCGTTCACTCTCCCCTGTATTGACTAGATCATTGATGCAACGGCGGGTTGTGAAAACTTGTGTTTCCTGGATGCTTATTCTGGTTATCATCAGATCAAGATGGCAGTTAAAGACCAAGAGAAGACGGCTTTCATCACAGCTTTTGGAGCTTTCTGCTATGTTTCTATGCCCTTTGGGCTCAAGAGTGCACATGCGACTTATCAGCGTTGTGTTCAGAGTTGCTTGCACGGTTAGATTGGGCGCAGTGTTCATGCTTATGTGGATGACATTGTGGTCAAGTCTCAAAATAAGGAGACTTTTCTTGATGATTTGAAGGAGACTTTTGACAATCTCTGGGTCTACAAAATGATGCTTAACCCGGCCAAGTGTGTCTTTGGTGTTCCTGCAAGTAAACTATTGGGATTTCTGGTTTCAAAAAGAGGCATCGAAGCTACCCGGAGTAGATCAAGGCCATCACCTCGCTTGTTAAGCCGGCATGTGTCAATGACGTCCAGCGTCTGGCGGTCGTATTGCGGCGTTGAGTCGGTTCATCAGTCGCCTGGGAGAGAAGGCAATCCCTTTATATCAGATAATGATGAAGATAGATCATTTTGTTTGGAGTGATGCTGCCAATGAAGCATTTAAGGAACTCAAGAAACAGCTAGCTGAGCCGCCTATCCTTGCTGCTCCTATTGAGAAAGAATCCTTGCTCCTATATGTGGTGGTTAATAGTAGGGCTGTCAGTGTGGCAGTCGTTGTAGAGCGTAAGGAGGCAGGTAAGGAATACCCTGTTCAACGGCCGTTTCATCATGTAAGTGATGTGTTGATTGAATCCAAGCAACGATACCCACATTGGCACACTACAAAAAAAAGACACATCCGTGACATTTTGGGCCGAACGAAATTTTTTTCTGTCATACATATGACACTTCTATGACGATAATTGTGACAAAACCCGGTATCATCATAGATGTGGTGGGCTCCTACTTCTATGACAAAAAATCATGACAGAAAATGGGCTTTTCGTCCTGGGCGGGCCGGAGACGCAGCTGCATGACATTCTTTTTGGGCCGTCCATGACGGAAAAAACCGTGGTAGAAGCGAGGGCGAGGAAAATTTCGGCGAGTTCCCGGTTACGGTGGGAGGTCGGGGGCCGAGCGATGCGCGTTTCTCTCGTACACGTATGCGTGTGTATGCGAGGCGTTGGCTCTAACTGAACCCGAGCGAGGCGTTGGGCTCTAACTGAACCCGAGCGATTGCACTGCTGGCTATGCGTTACTGAACCCGAGCGATCGAGCGATGGCTGTTAACTGAACCCGATCGAGCGATTCCTTCGCTACTGCTGCTAACTGAAGCCGATCGATGCTGCCTCTGGGATGAACAATGAGCGTTGCGGGGGGGTTTGGATGAACAGTGAGCGGTGGCGTTGCCTCTGGATGAACAGGACCCCGTGGTGTGGTGGAGGGCTGGATGAACAGTAGACGGTGGAGGGGTGCCCGTGGAGGGGTGGTTGAACAGGACCCCGTGGTGTGGAGGGCTGGATGAACAGTAGACGGTGGAGGGGTGCCCGTGGAGGGGTGGTTGAACAATAGCCGGTGGAGTAGCGCGCGGTGGAGGCTGGATGAACAGGAGCCCGTGGAGGCTCGAGGAGGTCGACGGTAGCCCGTGGAGGCTGGAGTCGACGGTGGAGATGAACAGTATCCCGTGGAGTCCCGTTTTGCGGTACGCCACACCCCTCCCGATGAACAGGACCCCCGTTTCGACCGTAGGAGGTCCATTTCGTCCGTTTTGCGGTACGCCACACCCCTCCCGATCAACATGACCCCCGTTTTGACCGTAGGAGGTCCATTTCATCCGTTTTGCGGTACGCCACACCCCTCCCGATCAACAGGACCCCCGTTTCGACTGTAGGAGGTCCGTTTCCTCCATTTTGCGGTACGCCACACCCCTCCCGATCAACAGGACCCCGTTCCGAACGTAGGAGGTCCGTTTCCTCCGTTGTGCGGTACACCAGGCCTCGTTTCCATCGCCTGTTCCGTCCAAGCCCTCCCGATGAACACGACCACGCATTCCATTCCGACCCAGCCGGTTGGCTCCCACGCGTTCCGTTGCCTCCCGATGAACACGACGCATTCCGTTGCCTCCCCATGAACACGACGCATTCCGTTGCCTCCCCATGAACACGACGACGACGTTGTTTCTCCGTCCCGACCCAGCCATGTACACGAGCCCTGGCCATACGTATGCGCGAGTAGGCGTTCGAGACCCCGCCCGTATGTACACATACGTGGCCGTATTTTCTTTCTTGCACCCTGGCCGGTGTACGTACGTGTACATTCTACGTGCGCGCCTCTACTACGACACGTACGCGCCTCTACTACGACACGTGCGCGCCTCTACATCCACCAGTATATATGTACATACACGTTCGCGACCAGAATGACAACGCTACGTACGCTTCGACCAGGTGGGTCCCGACTGTCAGGCACTTCCTTGCTTGCGAAGATGTAGCTGGTGGGTCCCAGCAGTCAGGGGGGCGAATCGTTTTTTCCCGGACGCACTTCCTTGCGTGCGAAGATGTAGCTAGTGGGTCCCAGCAGTCAGGGCAAACGTTTTTTCGCGAAATACGGTGGCCCGTCCGGTGGGTCCCCGCTGTCAGGTGGAGGAATAATTATTTTGCACGTAATAAGGAGGCACTTCCTTGCTGCGGCCGTGGACCCAGCTGTCAGCCTCTCCACGTACAGTCCACGTCCGATGGAAGCCGTTCCTTGACCACGTTGACCACGCCGCACCGAGAGCACCAGGGCGGTGGACGACGGTGAGGCCTAGGAAGGGGACGACGCGGAGCCGAGGAAGACGCGGCAGTGGATGCCCACGCGTAGAGGAGTACGAGGGTTCACTGGTTCGCTGTGGTGTGAGGCTGCCGTCGCTGCAGAATAACAGGGGGTGTGGGTGAGTAGAGGGATGGCCTGGCCAGCGGTGGGAGTAGTAGGGGCGGTGAGGCCTCCGCCGCATCGCAGCCGGCCACGGGAGGCAGGAGCACGAGGCACGACCGCCGCTGGTTTGGGCGGCTGGAGCAAGAAGACCAGAGGTTGAAGAAGCACTACGGTCGTTGGATGGACATCGTACGGTCACTGGAGCTAGAATCGTGCATATTGACTAAGTTGACAAAGCCCTC
Organism: Triticum aestivum; assembly: GCF_018294505.1. NCBI lineage: Eukaryota > Viridiplantae > Streptophyta > Magnoliopsida > Poales > Poaceae > Triticum > Triticum aestivum. The sequence goes on along the minus strand of NC_057802.1, from coordinate 334,380,097 downwards.
CGTCCCCGTCAACTTAGTAGGCCCACAAGTCAGCCTGCCACTTTACTGGGTCCCAGGTAACAGGGGGAGTATTCATTTTTTTTGTGCGTAATAAGGAGGCACTTCCTTGCGTGCGAAGATATAGCTGGTGGGTCCGAGCTGTCAGCGGCGGTAACGTTTTTTTCGCGAAATACAAAGGCCCTTTTGGTGGGTCCCTGATGTCAGGTGGAGGAATCATTATTTTGTGCGTAATAAGGAGGCATTTCCTTGCGTGCGGCTGTGGACCCAGCTGTCGGCCTCTCCACGTACAGTCCACTTCAGATGCATGTCGGTCGTTGACCACGTTGACAGGCCGCGCCGAGAGCACCAGGGCCGTGGACGGCGGCGAGGCCTAGGAAGGGAACGACACGGAGGCATGGAAGACTCGGCAGTTGTTTCCCACACGGAGGGGAGTACGACTGTACGAGGGTTTACTGGTTCGTCTGCCGTCGCCGGAGAATAACAGCAGGTGTGGGTGAGTAGAGGGATGGCTAGGCCAGCGATGGGAGTACGGTGGGGCGGTGAGGCCTGCGCGGCAGAACAGCCGGCTACGGGGAGGAGGGAGCAGGCAGTCCCGCCGGCGCTTGTTTGAGCGGCTGGAGCAGGAAGAGCAGAGATTGAAGAAGCACGACGGCCGTTCGATGGACATCCAACAGTCACTCCTTGTGCGTCAACCTTTTTTTAGGAAAGCCTCAAATATGTGGAAAACAGCATACATCCCATCTGTCATTATTTCTAATAATTTATAGCCCATTTGCTAATTCTTAAGGTTTTTTTGGAGCCCATATTCTTTTTGTTAGCATTACAGCCCATATTGTGGCCACGGTTAAAAAATTATACAAAATTTTGCATATTTCGGTGCGGTCCGAACTGTTTTTAATCCCGAAATTTCGACTCACATTCAAACTGATTAAAAATAAATGTATATCAATATAAAATCCAACAAATTCTCCACGCATAAAAATTAATGTAATTTAAAATCTCGAAATGAAAAAAAGATATTTGAAACTAATTGCCGGTTTGATGTGTTTTAAAAATGTACAACCCATTTCTCATTACTGATAGGCCATTTTCTCGGCCAACCGAATGAAGCTCTCCTCGTCTTGAAGGATTTGCAGCCCAACAGGCCTGACAAAGCGACTTACTTGGCAAATCACAAAAAAACTGGGCTGTGGCCGTGGACCCAGCTGTCAGCCTCTCCACGTACAGTACTCTTCCGAGGGAAGTCGGTCGTTGACCACATTGACCATGCCGCGCCGAGAGCACCAAGGCAGTGGACGACGGCGAGGCCTAGGAAGGAGACGACGCGGAGCCGGGGAAGACGCGGCAGTGGATGCCCACGCAGAGAGGAGTACGAGGGTTCATTGGTTCGGCTGCGGCGTGAGGCTGCCATCGCCGCAGAATAACAGGGGGTGTGGGTGAGTAGAGGGATACCCTGGGCCAGCGGTGGGAGTAGTAGGGGGCGGTGAGGCCTCCGCGGCATCACAGCCGGCCACGAGAGGCAGGAGCACGCGGCACGACCGGCGCTGCTTTGGGCGGCTGGAGCAAGAAGACCAGAGGTTGAAGAAGCACTATGGCCGTTGGATGGACATCGTACAGTCACTAGAGCTAGAATCGTTCATATTGACTAAGTTGACAAAGCCCTCCATCCTCGTCAACTTAGTAGGCCCACAAGTTAGCCACCCACTATGGTGGGTCCCAGCTAGCAGGGGGTATTCATTTTTTGGTGCGTAATAAGGAGGCACTTCCTTGCGTGCGAAGATATAGCTGGTGGGTCCGACCTGTCAGCAGGGGAATGTTTTTTTCGTGAAATACGGAAGCCCTTCCCACGTACAGTGCACGTACAGTGCGTAATAAGGAGGAACTTTCCTTGCGTGCGACCATGGACCTCGTGGGTCCCAGCCATCAGGCTCTCCACGTACAGTCCTCTTCCGACGACTCTCGTATGTTGACCACGCCGCGCCGAGCGCACCGAGGCGGTGGACGACGGCGAGGCCCCAGACTGGAATGACCCGGAGATGGGGAAGACACGGCAGTGGAGTCGCAGACGGAGAGGAGTGGGAAACTTGACTGGTTCGGGTGTGGGGTGGGCCTACACTCGGCAGAGAATAACAGGAGGTGCGGAGTGGAGGGATGGCCTGTCCGTCGGCGGGATAGCGTTTCACTGAGGAGCGCAAAACAACGCCGCTGGACGCCGAAGGCTGGAGCAGGCGGTTCCGGCAGCGCTGGGGGAAGAAGACGAGACATTGAAGAAGAATGCCGGCCGTTGGATGTAAATCCAACGCCTTCTTAGGCTTCGACCTACTGGCCCACATGTCAGCCAGTCCATTTGTTTTTTAGTCCATTTGGTGGGCTGGGTGAAACAATGATGTAGCATCTATGCAGCCGTTTAAATCCCATTTGCATTTTTCTCAAAATCCGCGGACTTGCTGGGCTAGGTGAAAATATCATGTTGGGCTAGACGGAGAAATGTTATAAAAACATAAACACATGATTGCACGTCAGTAAAATCTTTGCAAGCTTATGTACGCAATCACTAGGAGTTAACTTGCCAAGTTATATATAAACAATTATTATTATTATTTTGTAAGAACTTTCAACTTACAAAATAAAATATCATTTTAATTTGATGAGTTAATAGTACATGGGGTATTATTATTTTTTAGGCTAGACGTGGGACAGTTGAGTTGGTTCTAGGGGAAAGTACTGGGAAAAAACTCAGTTTACATCGAAAAAGAAAGTGGGAGAAAATTCAGAGACCTACTGGGTCCACCTGAGGAGGGGAATATGTTGGGAGGAAGGAGATTCAAAGCACGGCAGCCGAGTGAACTAGTTTTTTTTATGGACAAGTGAACTAGTTTACATACATAAGAAAATAGCCACTAAAAAAAGCAATCAGGTTAATGGGTTCTTAAAAGAAATATTTCGGACAAAACAGATAATTACGACACATAGGCTAATGCATGAAACACTCAGATGATAAAGGTGCTTATAAACAGATAAAGTACAACATCTAGACCTTCCTGGCACGCTTGATCATGACGCTGCGGCTGTCCGTGTACTCGTCGGTTACGGGAAGCAGACACGCCCTCATGTCCAAGATCTGCATTTTCATGTCGTAGCATGCGTATGCGTCCTTGGCCGCGTAGGTTATGTAGGCTAGATTCAGAGGTACCTCCCACGTGTTCAGGTCGTCTTCTTTCATGTTGGCATATCAGGGGTCGATGATGGTCTCAGCGAGGTCAACCACGGAGTCCTTCTCCTGCCCATTGCTGATGATCTTGTATTGCTTCTGGATGTGGACAAGCTTGTTGCACCACATGGCCGAGTCGTCGCGTTCTTCCTTCTCTCCACCGTAGCGAAGGTGCAGTCGGCGCTGCCGATGAAATGGGCGAATGCTCCAGAACCTGGTGCAGCCATAGGACTGAGGCGAGGCAGAGCTTCACCGAGTCTGTATCGTTGGTGTACATCACATTCAACTTGGTGCAGCCATAGGACTGAACGGCGAACTCAAAGGGGAACTCCTTGCTGAAGTCCATATCCAGCAGGCTCACCCCTCGGATTGCCATTGGAGTCTCTTCTAGTGAACAAGTGTGTAGGCGGCGGCAGCAGTTCGTTTTTCAGCTCTTGGGGAACTGGATTCAACAGTAAGCTGAGTGTGTACAGGCGACAACAGTTACTACCCCTCCCTCGTCCGCTGCACGCCCGGCAGAAGATGCACCCTCGGCCACACGTCGGTTCACGACCGGGTCTGTATTGGTACTGTAATAACAGGAGTTAGTGGTCACTTTACTTAAATTTAATTAGCTTTAATAGAAATTTATACTTAAAACAGGCAATGCATTCGCTCGTTCTATCAGTGCCACGGGATCAACATGCACAACAATTAGAATTATTATTCTCAGGACGCACACGATCAGCACATTTGTCGCACTTTCACAAAGATAATACTACCAAGTTTGAACTATTTGTTATGGTTGTTGTCCTCTGCATCATCATGCCATGTTTCCGAGCTTGCAAGATTCAGAACCAACAAATAAGATCCAAATAATAAGTACAACAAAGATGCCTACACATCTCATTGATTCCCAGCTTGCAAGATTCAGAACCAACAAATAAGATCCAAATAATAAGAACAACAAAGATGCCTACACATCTCATTGATTCCCAGCTTGCAAGATTCAGAACCAACCCATTAGAGCCTTTTGATAAAGTGAATATCAGGATTAAATCCATCTTGGCTAGCCATGTCATACAATCGAAGAACTTGGCGAATGCTCTTGACCGTCACAACATCTGTAGTTGAGTATTCCTGTTTGCACATCATGTTTGCACAGCACAAACAAGGAGACAGGAGAGCATGATTTCGCTTTAATAGCGGCCTCCTTGAACTCAACCTCCAGCTCTACTTGGATGAGGTCTGCCTGGAGTTCCATGATTCAATTCATGCGCCTTTTTCTGCAGTTCACCTGAAATGAAGCAAAGATTGCATCATTCAGCTAGCAAGAAGTACTTGCTCTTGTGAGCTGGCACGTTCTTCTTTAGTAGTTGCAGTAAAATTGAGGAACATTAAGGTTGGCTGTTCGGCTCATGTAAGGTGCAACTATAATTTTCTTATCCTTTTGTGCAGTTCCACTAAAATAAAGTGCCATTGTGGTGACAGTGACGGCTCCATCTTGCAAAGGCTAATAAAAATGTTGCACGAGATTACCAGCAGAACTTGACGGAGATTTTGGAAACTCCAATCACCATTTTGTGCAGTTCCACCAAAATTGAGAGATGTTGCCCATGTGACATTTTAGTTGAACTGCACAAGACACTCATTCCCAAAAAAAGTGTTTTGTGCAGTTCACCAAAAGGTCACAATAGCAACAAGGTGAAATGGATATCCCTATCTGCACAAAAAGATAGAAAGTAAATAGTTGTTGGTCAATAAGAATATACGAAACATATACAAAATGAAAAGAAGCATCTTAATTATGTTCATGGCAATCACGCAAGGACAGTATAAATTTTAAAACGTCAGCAATGCTTCATGTTACCAGAAGCATTACGATGAACAATAAGATTCCTCAAATATGGGATTACTTTAATGGTGGCATTGCTTGTTTACCAGACACAGTAAATCAACAGCAGCTAAAGAGTTGGTTTAAGGGCATGGGACCGTGGGGACACCAGGACACTCAGCAGCGTAAAGGAGCAACTTACTTATCATACTGGGGAAAACAGCAGGAGTGCCATTTGTAACACAGTTTAATTGCATCTTATCACTGGAGGCATTAGATTAACAATAACACTGGTTAGACATGTCCCTAAGGTAACAGTGTGATCGCTTCATTTTACATGCGCCCTTACATTAACAACAGCAAAAGGTTGGTATAAGGACATGCGACAGTGGACGCATCAGCACAATGTACCTACAAGGAGGCACAAAGTGGTGATGCCGAGTTTGTTCATGCTATGTGAGGGCAGGAAACCTAATCCTGGAGACCTTGTACAATGTGAGGGCAGCAAATCTAATCCTGGAGACCTTTTACTATGTGAGGGCAGCAAATCTAATCCTGGAGACCTTTTACTATGTGAGGGCAGCAAATCTAATCCTGGAGACCTTTTACTATGTGAGGGCATCAAATCTAATCCTGGGACCTTTTACTATGTGAGGGCAGCAAATCTAATCCTGAGACCTTTTACTATGTGAGGGCAGCAAATCTAATCCTGCAGACCTTTTACTATGTGATGGCAGCAAATCTAATCCTGGACATACTCTGTTGACTTGTCCACCAGCCGCCACTTTCTATCCTTTTTTCAACCAATAATAGATCTGTTCCTTATCCAGTTTGTACTGCGTCCCATTATTTCCCTTTTCAACCAAGAGACCGGTTGGGTATCCGGTCTCTACTACTTTCACCAAATTATTTCCTCTTTGAATCAAGTCCTAGATTCATGCTACAACTTTCCCCCCTTTCTTCGTTGTTTGAACAAAGCCCTAGATTCGAATGCATGAAGTAGCTTTACCTCTAATAATACTAAAAATTTAGGTGGCTTTGGAAGAGCTGATGGGAGTAGAAAAAGATGCACATGCAGACACGTGGGGAGCTGGGGCAGTAGAGCAAGGCCGCTTTCGAAGAACTTATACCTGAGGGTCGCCGGGATGTCGGCGGCGGCAGGTCGGATCTGCGGACAAGACGATAGGGAGGAAGAAGGGTCAGAGGACCTCCTGAGCCGGCGCTGTGTCGGAGAGAACGGCACGGCAGAGGATCGGGCCCCTCCGGCAGCTGTGGGTTTCCTCCCTCGGCGGCGATGACCGCATGAACGATGCACCTTTTAGTCCTCTACACACACCGGCCGAAGGGATCCGGCCGGATCTGTGACCAGCGGTGAGCGGAGAGAAAATGTCGCTACCGCTGTCTTGTTTATATCTGGAGAGGATGAGAGAATGAAGAGAGCAACCCTAGTAAAGCAAGCGCTCAGGCCCCTGCGTCCATATATAGGGGAGTGATTATATTTTTTCTCTCCACAACAAGCGTTTCAATTTGTGTACATGGCATTAAAGAAAAGCAACTCTCTATTTAAGGTGACTACTGTACGACTCCTACTTACTACTAGTAGTACTACAGTATTGTTCACTTGTGCTCCCCGCCCCTCCATTCATTGAACAACCCCACGGGTGAATAAACATATAGTAAGTACTGTATTTATATCGAACGAACAAGCTCAAACTATTTTTGCGTAGTTAAAAGTTGAGGGCGGGGCTTTTCCCGGGCAGTACGTGCGGCAATTTTCGGGTAGGCGGTTTGACAGAGAGGCGAGGAGGGTGAGCGAGTGGGGCTGTGCGATTTGACGGCGCGTTACTGCTGGAAAGACTTGTGATATGACCACTCACTATAGTCATGAATTACTGGCGCTCCGACCGGGGTGATGCCCCCCTTCTGTTCTGTGCTCTAATCTGGTGCATGACACGTCGACCCGGATGCTGGCTCTCCCACATGTCGGAGTAGTAAGAAGGAGCAAAGAATGATGCGGTATATACTAGTACCATACTACTCCCTCCATTCCTAAATATAAGTCTTTGGAGAGATTTCACTATGGACCACATACGGAGAAAAATGAGTGAATCTACACATAAAATGCATCTATATACATCCGTATGTGGTCCACAGTGAAATATCTACGAAGACTTATATTTAGGAACGGAGGGAGTACTACTCAGGTCGGAGGAGTGCGAACCATGGCAGCCCAGTGAACCAGCAGTGCGAACCACGGTAGCCCAGTGAACCAGCAGTAGAAAACAATGTGGTGATATGGCCATAAAAACAATGTGCTACGGTCCACACTGTAGCATGTACAGTAACACTCCTCTTTGTTTGGATCCTTGAGTTAGAGCTAGTTCGGGTTGAAATAGCCTCAAATTATCAAAACAAGAGGGGTTAGTTTGAGCTAGTTTGCTCTAACCCAGCTAAAAGAACTAGCCCGGTCGAGAGGTTCTAATTGGGTTAGTTATCCTCGGGCCCACTAAAAGAGAACTAAAAAAATCTCCCCTCCCGCACTAGATCGCTCCCCCCTCTCGCACGACTCCTCTCTGTTCCCCATAGGGCCGCTCGCCCTCTCTCCTCCGGTCGCCCTCTCCTTCCGGCCTCCGCCGCCCTACTCCGGCCGCCCTCTCCCTCCGGCCTTCGAAGGTCGCCCCGCTCCCCCTTCACCAGTCATTTTCTCCCTCTGTCGTGCGCGGCGGCGGCGCATCTACCAGGGAGGTCGCGAGAGGGGTGAGTTTGTTCGTTCCTTCTCTGTCTCACGACCATATCATTGATCTTGCTTGCTCTAGCGCTCATTCTGATTTGGAAAAGTAGATCCTGATCAAACTTGGTATAGATTTGTGGTGCACGCATGGAATTGTTTGATGCTGCTTGAGGAGGTAATAAATCTTTCTAAAGGCCCAAAGATTCAGGTCACCTTTCTAGGTATTTCAATTTTAGGCTTGCATTATTTCTAGAGGCCCAAAGATTCAGTTCACCTTTCTAGGTATTTCAATTTCAGGCTTGCATTATTTCTAGAGGCCCAAAGATTCAGTTCACCTTTCTAGGTATTTCAGTTTCAGGCTTGCATTATTTCTAGAGGCCCAAAGATTCAGTTCACCTTTCTAGGTATTTCACTTTCAGGCTTGCATTATTTCTATAGGCCCAAAGATTCAGTTCACCTTTCTAGGTATTTCAGTTTTAGGCTTGCATTATTTCTAGAGGCCCAAAGATTCAGTTCACCTTTCTAGGTATTTTAGTTACAGGCTTGCATTATTTCTAGAGGCCCAAAGATTAAGTTCCCAGTCGGCGACAAGCGGCCCTGCTACCCATGCCGGTGTCAACCTCAACTCGCAAGGGCCGGCGTCGGAGGGGTTCCCGGGGCTTGGGCTCTACAGAGCCTTCCTCCAGAGTGACGATGGCGAGCTCCTCCCTCGGTGCGTGAGGGGCTCCGGGATCCCTCCCTATCGTGAATGACTTCCGTGATGAGTTAGCTCATTCTTTGTTTCATGAAGTGTTTTTTTATTTTGTGAAGCTTGATTGACGACTTGTATGTTTAAGTGGGATATCTCATTTGTATGGACAAAGTAAAAATTATCATGTTTTGCATGCTTGATTTGTATAGATGGTTCATTTATGTCAATTGTGAGCGGGAGGAGGCCACAGAAGAGCCGGCCACACCAAGAGGGTGCTTGGATCCAAGGGACTTATTTTAGTCTGACTAAAAATAGTCTCTTTAAGAGGCTAAAGTTCCAAGCACCCCTGACTAAAGAGGGGCTAAAACTAGTCTTGAGACTAAAAAAATTTAGTCAGGGGTACCCCTACTAAAATGTGGATTAGTCCTCTCTCTCCTCATTTAACTCCTCTCCTTTAACACAGGCGAGTTCTGGATTCGAGGGTTTGGAGGATAATAAATGCTCATTAACTTGATTTTAGTCTCTTTAGTATTTGGATCCAAGCATGGGTGAGGCTAGCAAGTTTTAGTCCCACTACTTTTAGTCATGGAACTAAAACGTATCCAAGCACCCTCCAAATCCGGCAGGAAATAGGGTCCAAAGTAGTCAAATGATTGAGATAGAGCATTTATTGTCAATCTAACCCTGCCATCCATACACCTCTTTGGTTTAGAGTTAGTTCAGGGTTAGAATCTAACTCTAACCTCTAACTGAATTAGAGTTCTCCTAGTCTCGGTTCATCGCCATCATACTTTCCCCATTCCTGTGTTTTCAGTATCCTGCGAATCAAAGAGGCCCTTTTTTTGCGGGAAAAATCAAAGAGGCCCTTAGACTGGTTTCGGTCCGGTCATTTTTTATAAACGTGTTATGTCCAAAATTTAATGAACGTGCTCCGTTTTCCACGAAAATAATCCGGTTTCATGTAGTAATTCATTCATTTATTTATTCTTCAGCGGGGGGTTTGCATGTAATTCGTGAGGTCTGAAATGTAAAGTACCCCAGCATATGCTCCGAGTCATGCATGCACTACGACCCAGATGCTCTATGCCCCACATGTCGGCGAATGGGAGCACGTGGAAATAGCCTAGGAGTACATATAGGAGGATAAATGCGTGAAATAATATGTACTGTGAAGCGTAGTCGCGGTTCGAAAAGGAGACCTAAAGTGATGACAGCTATAGGTCGCACGCACCCAACTAGTGGTACTAGACATACGACTAATTTTTTCCTTAAAAAAAGAGGCACGAGTGCTCAGTACTCCTATTCTATAAACACGAGTCCCATCTGACAACAGCGTCCGTGCTACAGCTAGCTCTCCTCCCTCGTTTCTCTCTTCTAATTCTAAACTCGGCAGACGCCCGGTGGGCGGGGTGGGTTTGCTCAACTGCGGCCCCACCTCACAGTGAAAACGTTACGACTGGAATAAAAATGCCATATACTCCCTCCGTTCATAAATATAAGCCTTTTTAGATACTATTTCAAATGGAATACAACATACAGATGTATGTAGACATAGTTTAGAGTGTAGATTCACTCATTTTGCTCCGTATGTGGTAGTCACTTGCTGGAATCTTTAGAAAGACTTATATTTGGGAACGGAGGGAGTACTATACTAATAAAACATTAAGGCCACGAGGCGATGCAGTGCTAGTTACAGGAGGCAAGAAGAGATGCATCCATCGACGACATCCACCTCCTCGACTCAGGGCGCCGGCCCACCGAACGGCGCCTAAGTAGCAGCGGCTTTCGTGGCCAGGTCGACGTGCTTCTGAACAATGGCGTCCAAAGATTCCAGCCGCTGGAAGAAGGCCAACGTCTTTCTGACCTCGCTTGCCTTGTAGTGGCCTATGTAGACGATTTCCTCGTAGACGTGGATGTGCAGGTCGACGGTTTCTTGCATGGCGAGGCGCTGCGCTACGAGCGCGGCCTCGAGGTGCACATTCTTCGTCGCGACCTCCGGCACCTGTAGGGCCACCAGGGCTTGAAAGAGTTCGTCACCATGGAGGCCGATGAGGGTGGCAGGCAATGAGGAGCCTGGGCGCGCGGACTGGAGCAGTACGGCAAGGTCATCCGCGCACTTCTTGACGGCGGTGAACTTGCGGATGGAGTTGACCATCATGTCATCCATGCGAGAGGCGAAGCCGGCGTCGGCGAGGGCTACGTTGCCTGCGGTCGCCAGCACCGTCTGGAAACGCTGCACGGTGCGGGGCCGCAGGCCGGCGCCTTGGATGATTTGGCACAGCTGACTGCCGCTCGCGTCCATCGCCTCCATAGGTGCTTGTGGCTTCTGGTCACTTGGTCTTGGATTGGAGTGAGCAGTGTTGCGCAGAGACTTGGGAGTAGATGGATTGGAGTGGTGGGGCGCCTTTATTATATGAGAGTCCAAACTCTGTTGCATTCACATCGTGCTGGCTCTATTCTGCTTCTCCAATTAATTCCCTCTGCATGTAATTGAGGATGCATCATTGACCGTTCAACGTCTCGGGAACCGCTACCTTCTCCCTCCTTGGCATTCAAGCACCTATGGACCCGTCGACGACGAGGTGCCTATGGTGACTTCGTAAATTTCAAGATGATAGTACCGTGCGTGTGTGCGTTCATAGGGGTGAGTGTATGCGCGTGTATATGAGCGCTTGCGTCTGTACTATGTAAAAAAACGTAAATGTGTGTCAAAAATAGACTAGTCAGTATACTCAATATTGTGCACCTCGGAGAGGAAAACGATAGAACTAGTACGTATTTATTTACGGTGCAGATTCACTCATTTTGCTCGATATGTACTCCGTCTCGGTGTAGTCTAGTCACTTGTTGAAATCTCTAGAAGGGCAAATACTCCTGTCTGGTTTACAGGGCTATATTAGCAAGTAGTTGTGCGTACTAGTACAATAGTGGGCTCACATAGCAATTTTGTCTCATGCAAGAGCCTGGCTATATGCGTGCTCCAATGTTCGCAACTGCAACGTTCGGTTTGCGCTTGGCTCTTCGCTGCTTCTACAGTGTCGAATCCACTGCTGAATGTTCGTCCACCGTGAGCGGGACGGATAGCTTGTTGTAGAAGTACTACTAAGCAAAAGCCTGTCCTCGTTTGCGAGCAACCGCGCGCATGGGTGAGGGAGAAGGCGTGTAGTAAAATCAAGCTTCTCCTCGTTGTACGAGTTGACGCGACACATCATAGCACTGGCCCCACATGCTTGCCTCTAAACTTGGCTGAAAGACCCGCATTGTACAATATATTTGCTGCAACCTCTAACATTTACCCACCACAAATTAAAATATATGTCGCCGTATGCATCGTTCTGATGCAGAGGCCGGGGAGTCCCCCCTTTTCGAAAAAACAAATTAAAATATATATTCCTGTCTTGACCAGATGAGCGTGCAAACTACAATCACCAGGGTGTCAGGTAGGGCCAGAAGACTACTTTAATTTTTTTTAAACTTCGAGACGGCCACATAGCATGGAGCCGACCCCAACGATTTTAAGCTTACAGGCACGGTACACGCTATCCTAGACTACTCTACACATGAAACTGCCACACGAGCGTCCGGGCTGCGCTTGGCTCTTCGCCTCTTCGGGAAGTCGAACAATGATGGAGTACTACTGCACTGGAGGAGTACTACAGTACGCTTCTGGCCATCTGACACCGATTGAACTGCTGCATGTCCACCGCGTGCGGGAGGGAGAGCGTGTAGCGAAAGCTTCTCCTAGTCTTGCCAGCCACCACGCTCATGGGTGAGGGAGGGACACTCCTGCCTTTGCGTGTATGATAGGTGGGCCCGACAGGTGTGTGGCCAACCTGTCATACAGCCAAAGGCAGGTGCAGTTAAGTCCGCGAGGGAGAGGATAATCAAACTTCTCGTTGATGTATGAGTTGACGCGACACATCAAAGCACTGCACTCGATATATTTCAATAATTTGCATTTACCGATGCATTAATTAAAGCGCATGCATGCATGCCGTGACTCTCCTTTTGATACTTGCATGTGTTGATTTAATGCACCTTGAAGTAGTATCAAATATGTGACGGTAAAGCTTTGTAATACCCCGGCCCAAGTTGAGAGATGGTTGTGCACGAGGAGGGCGAGATCATGCAGACCGAACAGGACCCGACGATGGAGCTCTCTAAGGTCTCGATGGACCTCATCGTGCTCCACTACCCCTTGTGCCTCCGCCCCTTGACGTCTCCAGTGTATGAGGTTCGAATACACCTCGTCCGTTCGGCTGATTGAGCAAGGTGCAGGTTTCTTGATTGATGTGCTGTTCGATTGATTTCTGCAGTGCAAGGGAGGGCACCTGGCCTGCGTGGACTGCCGCGACGAGCGCCCCGGGAACCAGCGGCAGTGCCAGAAGTGCGAGCGCGACGGTGGCTTCGACCTGCGGAACACGGCGGTGGACTCCGTCCTTTCGTTGGTGAGGGTGGAGTACCCGCACGAAGGCCGTGGGCTCTACGTCACTTACCACAAGCTCGCCGATCACCAGAGCGTGTGTCCGCTCGCGCCCTACAAATGCCCCGTGCCCGTCTGCGGCTACGAAGGCCCGCCGCCGGCGCTCTACCACCACATCAGCACCGCGCATCCCATGCCCGTGCACAGGATCCAGTACGGCAAGGTGCTCCATCTGCAAGTGCCAGTTATTGCACGTACACAGCAGTACTCCCTCCTTTCCGTTTTATAGGGCTTAATTCAAAAATCTCACCAACCAAGATGGTGAGTGGTGGAATATTTTTTGTAGTTTGCAAAAGCACCTAATTAATGCTCTTGTTTTTCTCAAAAAATTATGTTTATCAATGCATTAATTGCAATGCATGCATGCATAAAGTACATGCATTGGTCAATTTTCTCTTAATACTTGCATGCAATGATTTAATGCACCTTGAAATCTGAACATGTGTTGGGGAACAACCAAATTGAGCCTTATAAAATGGAAAAACTAAAATTTTGAGATAAGCCCTATAAAACCGGAAAGGAGGGAGTAGAAAAAGAAGTACCCCATCCGGGAATAGTGCCGCACTTCGAAACTAGAACCGTCAATAAATTTTGAGCTTGCGTCTCGTCACATTCCAAATTACTCCACGCTATATTGAATTGCAAACTTGTTCACACCGATCACAACCTAAACGGTTTCCCACTTAGGAGCGTATTAGTACCACACTATATTGAATTGCAAACCTGTTCACACCGAGTCCAACCTAAACGGTTTCCCACTTAGGAGCGTATTAGTACTCGGTTATAAATACTAGTATGCCAAGATGACTGCACATTCCTCCTCAACTCCTCATCCACAAAAACAAACAAGTCATTCAGCATCCTTCCCTTGCGTCTGCCATGGCCAGTGTGAGTTCTGGGTCGAGAGATTGCCACCAGGGAGAGGCGAGTATGGAAGCGGAAGCACGAGAGATGTCCCGCCTCGCTGCGAGAGCAACCGACATGTCCCGCCGCGCGGAAGTAGCAGCACAGAGGTCCTGCCGCGCCGCTGAAGCAGCACGGAGGTCCCGCGGCGCCGTCGATGCAGTAGACAGGTCCAGCCGCGCCGCGGAAGCAGCAGAGATGTCCCGCCGCGCCACGAATGTAGCAGAGATGTCCTGCCGCACCGCGGCGGCCTGGGAAAATTTCTCGCGGCCAGGCGACGACTGTTACAGGTGCATGCATGCGATCGTCCATAGCCAGATGGATCAGATCTCCGGCTGGGCGAGGTTGCAGGACGACATGAAAGCCTTGTTTGAACAGGCTACCGGCGTCATCCGGCAACTAAGGGAGGGCAATGAGAGGCTCCGGGCCGAGCGCGACCTGCTGAGGGAGAAGATCGTCCGAAGTGCAGACCAGCAGGAGGAGACCAGTGCCTTATTGAAGAGGACCGGCGTCATCGTCAAGAAACTTATGGACGAGAATGACATGCTCCGCAACGAGCGACAAAGGCTGGTGGAGGAATCTGTGGATGTTCTCAAGCAGCGTCTTGAGGACACGAAAGAGCTCATCACCGCTCGCCGCGGAGACTAGTTCCCGCGGCCTGCAGCAACGCATCAAGAAAGTAGAGATCAGCGAGCCAGATCCTTGTCTTCCTTCTTCTTTTGCCCTTGTGTATTTCGGGCGTAGCCGCATGTGGCTTTTTTAATTATCTTTCTAATTATGTAAGACAATTAATCGTCCTTATCTTTCTGTGGAAGATCAATGTTGCGAGGCTGGAATGAAGAAAACTCTTGCTGTGGCGACCCTGGCGTTGCTGTTCTTCTAGTTGCTGCTGGGCTTCCTTCAGTTTCCTGGTTTCTTTTGATGTAATAATCGGTTTAGGATGTGGATTGTGTCGTCGGTTGTGAAATGTTGGGTTCTAGCGCGGATGTTTGGCCTTTGTTGGCCTCTTGGGATGTTGCGATTTCAATCTGGTAGCTTTTAGTCCTTCGTGTTAGGCTGGAGTTGTGCTGAACTTCTTGTGAATTGTGGTGGTTTTCAGTAATGAAAATCGGAAGGGGCAAGCCCTTCTTTGATCAAAAAAAATTAATCGTCCTTATATATTCATCAGTCTTGCTATAAGTCGCAGTAGATGCTATATAGGTCCGTCGGATCTTACATCAAGATCCGTGCTTTCAGATTTTCTTTTTTCTCTCTTAAATCTCAGTCGAGTGAGACATAGCCACGCCATTAAACAGAGGCTCGGGCGCCATTAATGGAGACCTTGGGAGAGAGGTGGACGGCAGATGGAGGTCAAAGGGCTCTCCTCCCGATAAGCACGCGCAGGGGTCTGATCGCACGCCTCTCGTACTCAAATAGCTACCCTGCACGGCGCCTCCTAGCTAATAAAAAATGGGGACGCGTGGCGGCACGTAAATGGTACTAGTAAGTAGAACGCCCACGGTTTCAATAATACTTGTGTTTCCGATTGTAACGTGACAGCACTTGTTCCAAAATGACTTTGTTGATTGTTAATGTGTGCGCCTTCGCAAATCGGACTGCAAATTTACCACAGCATGTTGGTGCCATGTCATGGCACCAAGCCAAGTTTCATTATTTTCATGCGTGTTTTGGATTTACAGGAATTAAAAAACTAAGTTTCTCAATGTTTCCAACCCAGCCACGACGCCCAGAATTTTGAATTTCATTCCCATTTCTTGCATGGAACCTAGAAATTTACCCGAGGACACACATGTGATTTTTCAACCAACTTTGGTGCACTGGAACATGTGCTTGTATTTCAAATTTGAATTATGCACACAAAGGTGACACGTTCCCTCCCAGAACCACGAGCCTTCTTGAGAGAAGCTCCGATTTGCAAGAAGCTTATACCAAAATTTGTTCCTATTCGGCCAATTTTTTTACCACGGCATGGTACTACCATGACATGACACCATGCCAAGTTTCATGATTTTAAAACCAAGTTTCTCAATGTTCTCGACCGAGCCACGATGCCCAGATGTTTGAATTTTATTCTCATTTTTTGCATGGGACCTACTCCCTCCTTCCATCTATATAGGGCCTAATGTGTTTTTCAAGACAGCCTTTGACTATTGACAAGATTAATAGCACATGAGATGTATACTATGAAAATTATATTATTGGAAGCTCCTTTGACATACAAATTTGAAGGTATGCTTTGTGTAAGTTGCATGTCATATATTATTGCTCTAACGTTTGGTCAAAGTTAGCCTCGAAAAACGCATTAGGACCTATATAGATGGAAGGAGGGAGTAGAAATTCACCCGAGGACACAAATGTGATTTTTCAACCAACTTTGGTGCACGGGAGCATGTGCTTGTAGTTCAAATTTGAATTATGCACATTAAATGACCAAAAACTCAATTAATGTGTAAATAAGGCCAAACGAAGCCGGAATAATTCCAAAATTTAACAGGGCACTCATGTAGTTCTATGTTGCCTTTGTAAATAAACTCAAGGGGGACAACGTATATCGTTTCGCACTCAAAGGTGGCACGTTCCCTCTCAGAACCACGAGCCTTCTTGAGAGAAGCTTCGGTTTGCAAGAAGCTTATACCAAAATCTGTTCCTATTCGGCCAATTTTTTTACCACAACATGGTAGTACCATGACATGACATCCATGCCAAGTTTCATGATTTTCAGACGTGTTTTGGATTTACAAGAATTTTAAAACCAAGTTTCTCAATGTTCTCGGCCGAGCCACGATGCCCAGATGTTTTAATTTTATTCTCATTTCTTGCATGGGACCTAGAAATTCACCCGAGGACACAAATGTGATTTTTCAACCAACTTTGGTGCACGAGAGCATGTGCTTGTAGTTCAAATTTGACTTATGCACATTAAATGACCAGAAACTCAATTAATGTATAAAAAACGACAAACGAACCCGGAATAATTCCAAAATTTAACAGGGCACTAATGTAGTTCTATGTTGCCTTTGTTAAGAAACTCAAGGGGGGGCAGCGTATATCGTTTCACACTCAAAGGTGGCACGTTCCCTCTTAGAACCACGAGCTTCCAAATCGGCCCAATTTTTTACCACAACATGTTAGTGCCATGACATGACACCATGCCAAGTTTCATGATTTCCAGGCGAGTTTTGGATTTACATGAATTTAAAATCAAAGTTTCTCGATGTTCTCGGCCGAGTCATGACGCCCAGATGTTTGAATTTCATTCTCATTTCTTCCATGGGACCTAGAAATTCAACCAAGGACACACATGTGATTTTTCAACCCACTTTGGTGCACCGGAGCATGTGCATGCAATTCATATTTAGATTATGCACATTAAAAGTCCAGAAACTCAATTAATGTATAAAAAGGCCAAATGAACCCGAAATAATTCCAAAATTTAACAGGGCACTCATATAGTTCTATGTTGCCTCTGTAAATAAAATCAGGGGGAGGCAGCGTATATCGTTTCGCACACAAAGGTGACACGTTCCCTCTCGGAACCACGAGGCTTGTTGAGAGAATCTCCGGTTTTGCAAGAGGCTTATACCAAAACTTGTCCCAATTCAGCCAAAAATTATACGTATGAAAACAGGGTTTAGATTATCCCAAACATCTCGCTACCTAGACCAATAATGTACTATGATTTGAATTCAACATAAAATGGATACAAATATTTGAATTGGAGAGCGTATGGTACATGTAGTTCATAGTGAAATATGATTACTGCTATATGTATGTTTTTTGTTATCAAGATAATATTTAAATTATTGTATAACTTGACAACAATCGTATTCAAATAAGGAAAATTGATTCAAATTTAGTCCATATGGTAGACGACAATATATATGTTCACATGGTGGAGTAAAATGTTCATATATGATGGAAGATCAAAATGTACGACTACATCAATTATAAACCGCAAGGTCACCTAACGATATATTCGAATTCAACATAACGTGGATTCAAAAATTGAAATTCGAGATCATGGCATCTGTAATCATATAAAAAGGGACATTACTCTTTCTTTGGTGGGAATTGATTTGTTTTTTGTTGTTGTTGAGGGAAGTGCGAATCGATTTGGTACTGTGCAGGGTAATCTTGTTCTCCCGATTTTTTTTACATTTTTCTTGTAGTTTTTTCAATGGCATCTATAGCAATATAGTAAAAGGGGACATGACTCTCTTGTGTCTTGTATGAATTGTTTTTTTACACGTTAAGTTTGTTCTGCCGAACAAGGAATCCGCACCTTGTTATCCCGAAATTTTCAAGCTCGAGTATCTTTTGTCTCACCTGCTTTGAAACTCCCGCTTCTTCAACCCGCGCCGCGCCTTGTTATCCCGAAATTTGGACGCGCGCGAGAACTCCCTCCTCATCCGAAATCGCTCCCGCAGCCCAGACACGCGAAATCCCCCTTCTACCCCTCAGCCGGAAATGAAGCTCCACGTCGCGGTGTCAAAACCGGTGGGGGTACGCTGGTAACTTACCCTACATTTCGGACAAGCGCGTCCCTAAGCTTGGCTCCCCCCTCCCCCTTCGCCCCCCATTCGTACACCGAGGCCGCCAAAACCCGCGAAACCCCACGCTCCTCCGTCGGCCTCCCGACCGCCGCCCAGCCGGAGACTCTTCCCCGACTACGTCGTCCACCGCAACAGCTCGCCGTCCCTCATCCACCGCACCGGATGAGGATCCGTTGTCGATCTCGTCGTCCCGCCGGATCAGCCGCCCCGTCCTCCACCTCCAAGGAGCTGCCCCGACGTTCGCCTCGTCTATCGCGCCACCTCAATCCCCACAGCGCCGTCTTGACCTGCCCCACCGGAACCGCAGCACCCTCACCAATTCCTCCGATGAAGCCGAGGCCAACTCGGCGCCACCAAGGAGGTTCTGCACTCACCGCTGCATTTTATCTTTTATTCGATCTCACGGGGCTGCCGGTGCTCGATACCGAGCAGACATGGCGTGTCTCCATCGACGGCGCCGTCGCCGGCCACATCATCCACGGCGTCTCTCCCCCATGTCGTTGCTTCCTCGGCGGCGACTTCCACAACGGCACTAGCTGCAGCTGCTCCGGCTCTCGCTCGCGCTGCGGCTCTGTTCTTGCTGTCGGTCGCGCTGCTGCACTGCTCCTGCTTTCGTTCGTGCTGCTGCTCTGCTCTTGCTCTCGCTTGCGCTGCTGCTGCTGTGCACGACCTCCGGCAGCTACAGGAGTTGCTGCTTTAGCACTCGCTCGCGGTGCTACTGCATGACTTGCTCTCTGCTAGTGCGTTCCCTGCTCGAGCGTCTGCTGATTTAGATCACTGCTTCTCTGCTACTAGTGCTCGAACGCCCTAAACATCTATTGCAATGCTCTGTTACTAGTTCAATCAGTTTCGACAGTAAAATTCAGTTTCGACTGTGAAGTTCATTTTCTTCAGTTAAGTTCAGAGTGAACAGTACTTACAGCATCTGTCGGAGCGGCCGTGGCGCGGCTGATGCGTTTTACATCTAGCACTTTTTGGTGATGTATTTTACATCATCTATTGCAGATGATATTAGGGTCCCACTTCAGATTAACGTTGTCTGTCTTGTCATGCTTCAGCCTCGTCGCCGTACACCTTAGCGGAGCTGCTCCAACGACGGAACCGTCCATCACAGCGGAGCAGTACCCTCGGCGCCGTTTCCAGAGGCCTCGGATCTTCTTCCCCGCCTCCGACAGTCACACCAGCATCATCACCATCCTCCACGTCCAACCCAATGATGCTGAGGTCCACAAGGCTATGCCAAAGAGGTTGTACACTCGTCGCATCACTTTGTTTCTCCATTCCTCTGTTCTTCCAATTCATGTGAGCCAAACACCCAGGTTGACTGAAATCCTATGTTTCCAAATGCTCTGTTTTGCACGTGCATTCCTATCCTATTCCTGTGTTTTTCCTGTCCCTGCGTTTATAGAATCCTCCAATTCTAAGGAGCCCTTACAGATTTACTTCATTTTCAGATAGGCGTCAAAGAAAACTCTGTGTGTTATGTCCTGCTCCTGCCGTGCCGTCATCCACCCCACCTGAGGTGCACCATCGACAGAAGCGTTCACTGCAGCAGAGATCCCCCCTGCAGACTTCCTTTCGCCGCCTCAGATCATCTTCCCCGTTGCCGGCAGCCACGCCAACTGCATTACCATCATCGACTGAGCAGATGAACCTGAGGACTACACAGTTCCGGAAGAGAGGTCGCAGTCTTTCGTGTTTGCTTACGTTATACATCGGTTATTATTACCTGCTACTTTATCGTTCAATCTTGAGTTTTGAATTGCCCATGGGTCTCATATCGAGCCAGCAGCGAATAGTATCTGTCTACTATCTGGTTCATCTGGGGTCTTCTATGTGGTTCATGTTGGGTGGGCAACAAACAATAGATGATCCATTGTCTATCTTTTTAAACTGAAGCTATAATCTACCTGCTATCATTAGTTTTGGATCCATCCACTCGTTTGCTACCATCAGTCTTGATTTTTGCATGCACCCCTTAGGCCTTACAAAATCTAACTATTTTTTATTATGCATGTCAGATATTGTACACAATCGTACTGAACATGTAGAGAAAAAGAGAAGACCGTTGCGTGCGAATATAATGTCATGCAGACGCCGCTCCATGGTGGGCGAAGTGGCCCCCCCTCCTGCATTTCCAGATTGTATTCCAGAGGAAGATAACTGTTCAGATGGAGATTCAGAAGGAGCCGACCACGCCTGTTTACCACCTGAGGTGTTTGCTCTAACCTGGCATGCTGATGTTGGTCATATCATGCATATGGCGCCTTGCATTGCTTACATTATACATCTTATATGTCATCAGCTTAGTTTAGATTTGCTTTGTGTGAATGCCACCTGTTTGGTTTCTATATCATACTCCCACCATTCCTAAATATTTGTCTTTTTAGAGATTTCAACAAGTGACTACATACGGAACAAAATGAGTGAATCTACACTCTAAAATATGTCTATATACATCCGTATGTGGTAGTCCATTTGAAATCTCTAAAAAGACAAATATTTAGGAACGGAGGGAGTATATGGGAATTATGCAATGCCATCTTCTTTAGCCAGGCATCATATACGTGAATCATGCAATGCCATCCTGTTTAGCCAGTCATCGTATATGTGAATTGTATTGTGCCATATTTTTTTCCATAATGTATTCCATTTGTCAACAATGTTTATACATTCATCTACTCTTCCTGTGCATCAGCCATTTGAGTCGGTCATGGGAAAATCTGGAGTGAAAACAAGGTCTTCTGAGCAGTCAGTGCTACCTGTCGATGCAGATTTCTTGCTGGTTACAGATAGCTCCTCAGAGGAGGATTCAGAGAGAGATGACCAGTCGTATTCCCCCCCCCCCGAGGTGCATGCTCTAACTTGGCTGGGTTATATTGCTCATATCATGCATATGGTGTCTTGCATTGCCATGCCATCTGCTTAGATTAGACATGCTTTGTGTGAATGCCTCCTGTTTGCTTTCTATATCAGATATGTGAATTATGCAATGCCATGTTTTTCAGCCAGTTATCATATATGTGAATTATGCACCGCCATGGAGCCAGGCATCATATATGTGAATTATCTCATGCCATCTTTTTTTCATTACGTATTCCATTTGTCGACAATCTGTGTATATTGAACTACTCTTCATGTGTATCAGCCATTTGAGCCGGTTATGGAAAAATCTGGAGTGAAAACAAGGTCTTCAGAGCAGGCAATGGTACCTGTTGAAGCATATATCTCGATGGTTACAGGGAGCTCCTCAGAGGAGGATTCAGAGACAGATGACCAGTCCTATATCCCACCTGAGGTGTATGCTCTAAGTTGCAATGTTTATATTTCTCATATGATGCATATGGTGTCTTGCATTGCTTAGTTTAGACATCATATGCACAATATTGAATTCTATCTGCTTAGTTTAGAGATCATACATGCGAGTGCCAGCTGCTTAGTATATGAATCAATTATGTCAATTATATCATGCCATCCTGTATACTTAGACAACATGTATGTGAATTATTTCATCCCAACCTATTTTAGAAAGACATCATATAGTTTTGTCATGTCATCCTGTTTAGGTACTCATCATATGTTGAATTATGCCATTATATCCTGTTAAGTTATCCATCATATATCTGAAACTGTGTCATGCTATCCTGTTTAGTTAGGCATCATATATGTGAAATTGTGTCATGCTGTCCTGTTTGGTTAGACAACATATATGTGAATTACCACATCTGTCTATCATACAATGTCTGTACGTTCAATTTCTTTTCTTGTTTATCAGCCATTTGAATTGGAGGGGGTGATGGCAGTATCTAAGGGAGCAAAAACCCGTTCTTCACAAAAGACAGTGCTACCCGTCGATGCAGATAGAACCATGGTTGTACTGGCCCACAAACTAGCCCCACCACACATAATCGAGACTCTTCCAGATTGCACACTTACACCGTTGGGCAGAGAACCAGCTACAACCCATCTAACCGCAACCCCAGCGGATAGTAACCCACTTATAGTTGACAAAGCACCATGTCCACCACAGAGTACCCCCACACGAGCAGTTTGTAAAGCTACTGCAGTGCCCAAAGCACGAAGACCACCACAGCTAACCCAAACTCCATGTTTAAAGCAGAAGAGCAACTGTTCTCAGGTCAGATTCCGTAGCTATGGTCCATACTCCTTTGCTGTTGCATCACTGTATTTACTCATACCAACTACTTTCGAATTTGAAGGATCCAATTGAAACTCCAATGGCGCAACAGGTATGTTTTAAACCTATTTCTTTAACTGGATTGCTGTTCTAACTTCTTGCTCTATGTTGATTTCAGTTTAAGTTGTATAAACAGTTATGTTCTCATGTGATGCACATTACAAGTGCTGCCAATGTTGTGTAGTTTCTCACACTTATATTCTGTCTATGCTGCTGTGTCTTAAAAATATATGAGTTGAACTGTGTCTCTATCTTGATTAGGGAACATAAACTAGAATGATATGGACAATACAGTGACCATAGTACATAGATATATGTTTGTTTCATGTTGTTATCCTGTCCACCTTACTACTGAACCGGTTTACCAAAATGAGTTTCGTATACTACAAGCTAAACCTGTGATATGTCTGCTTGTTTCTCTTGTAGTATGCAAACAGAATATTGGAGAAGAGCACCCCACTATGCAATGGTAGAGAAAGTAATGCAGATAAGGTTCAAGATAGTGAGACAATCATGTTAGTCTCCAAGAAAGGTGATAAAAACGATCTTGTAGACAGTGAGAAAACCCCACAGTCCTGCGTTGATGTAGTGTTCGAGTTACTGGCCAGTACCGCTGGCACAAGCTCTTCGAACTCGCTGCCTGAATCACTTCGGCTTCTTCAGTCTCAGCTACAAGCTGAAAGCCATCACTCAGTTGTGCTACAGCAAGAAGCCGAAGGACTGAGGATGTCCCTGCAGAATTCAGATGCGTACTTTCTTGTGCAACAGCAAACGCTGGAGGATTTAAGCGCCAAACAAGAGAAAGTTAATAAGCTTGCTAAGCATCTTGCCAGCATTATGGGTACCCAGGATATTGTTTCTTGAACTCTTCTGAAGTGGTTCAGTTCTGGACTTGTTTTGCTGCGGCGTTTATATGCTGCTTTGTTCCCTATATTTGCACTGGTGGCGAACTTTGATGCCCAGTGGATGTAATATGTGTAATAGCCGTGATAGCCTAGCATAAGTTGCTTGCTTATTTATTTCCTTGTTGTCTTGTTTATTTGTTTGCTTGTAGTCAGTGCAGTTCTTTTTCCGCGGTTTGCTAGTGGCTGCAATAACCTATTTTTTAAAACTAGGCCACAATAACCATGGGCTAATATTTACTATAGTGACACTAGGCCTCCTACGGGCCGTAGAAACAGTGGGCCTTCTACGGGCCGTAGAAACAGTAGGCCTTCTACAGGCCATAGAAACAATGGGCCTTCTACGGGCCATAGAAACAATGGGCCTTCTACGGGCCGTATCATCAATGGGCCTTATACGGGCCGTATGATCGATTGGCCAAACATGAGCCAATAACAGGCCGCATTATGGCCGTAAACGGGCTAGAGTTGGAATCGTCCGTTCATGGGCCGACCATAACGGGCCATCGTTAATAGGCCGTATTTGATGACGCTATGAAAATGGCCCAACGTATTAACGGACCACAAACGGGCCGACTGTAACCACGGGCTGAATTTGGCCCACAAGCAGAAAATGACAGTAACGGGCCGTAAGTAAACGAATGCTGGAAATGAGCCCAAGAATAAATGGGCTCTGAGAAGGCCGAAAGATAACATGGGCTGGAAACGGCCCAACGGAATAACGGTCCGTTAATGGGTATAAAGTGATACACTGTTCATTACGGGCCAGTTTCACCACGGGCTGTTAATGGGTGTAAAGTGATACACTGTTCATTACGGGCCAGTTTCACCATGGGCTGTTAATAGGCCAAGAGTTACATAGGGCCTCATATGGGCCGAAAGACGTCATGGGCCATACATGGGCTAGAAGTGAAAACGGGCTGGAATCATATTGGATGGCCCAGATGACGCTACTGGGCCTAATTCGGATAGGGCATAACGGGCCTTGGGTTAGCGGGCTGTAAATGGGCTATATGCGAACAGGCCGTTAACAGGCTTTCCATGGGCTGGCCCGCCACCTTTTGACCAAGTCAAACGAGCCGGCCTTTTCACAGGAATGGGCCTCTGTTGGGCCGTGCCACGTGTCGACGTATCATAGGCGCCTTCTGTCCAATGAGTGGATGACATCTGTCCCAACGATGAGCCGACACGTGTTTCCTCCAGCCAATGATGAGTTTACACGTGGAAAATCCCCATTGGTCGGGGCTGTTAACGGGTTATCGGATCCAAAATCCGACCCGATAGCTTAACGGCGTTCCGTTACGGTGGATGCCACGTGTCGGTCACCCTTGACGAAAGCACTTCTGTGACGCGCGATTTATCGTCATGGAAGTGCACACTTCCGTGATGATAATTTTGGTAATGTCATGGAACACTTCTACGACAGCACAGGTATGACTATCTTGATTCTGTCATAAAATCGTCATGGATGTACATGCATGACAAAAAACGCGACCTACTGTGACAAACACGTATCATCACGGAAGTGTATTTTTTTAGTAGTGGCAGAAACTGGTATATGGGGTGTTCATGGCAAGCCGCAAGTTAAAGCATTGTTTTCTTGGTCATCCAATTACTGTGGTCAGTTCTGCTCCTTTAGGGGATATTATTCAGAACATAGAAGCTACAGGCCGGGCTGCCAAGTGGGCAAATTGAACTTGGACCTCATGGTTTGAAATATGTGCTAAGGACAGCCATCAAATCTCACGCTTTGGTGGATTTCATAAATGACTGGACCGAGTTGCAGACACCTAAGGAGAAGCCGGACAACACATATTGGACAATCCACTTTGATGGGTCCAGGCAATTAGAAGGCTCGGGGGCTGGAGTTATTTTGACTTGCCCATGAGGTGATAAATTCGTATGGCCAAAGAGATGAATTTAAGCCGGGTCGGGAGTCTGGGCAACTCAGATCTTGTGGCTCAATAAGTTTCTGGCAAGTGGGACTCCAAAGACCCGCTCATGGCGGCTTATCCTCGGGCAGTTCATAATAGTGCTGATCATTTTAAGGGTTATCAGGTAGACCACCTTGACCGGCGAAAGAATTAGGCGTTGATGCCTTAAGCCAGCTTGGGTCGCAATGTAAGCTGGTGCCTCCCAATGTGTTCCTGGATGTTTTACACAATCCTTTTGTTAAATTGCCGTCTAAAGAAGACCTTGCTGTCCCTGACCCAGAGGCGCAGTTGGTGACGGCTCTTCATGCTATTCCGGATTGGACTTTGCCTTATCTGGCTTATATGACCCAGGGCGAGTTCCCTGAGGATGAAACTTTGCCAAGGCAGATAACCCGACAGTCTAAGTCTATGACTATCGTCAACGGCGAGTTACACCACTGCAGTGTGACAGGTGTATTCCAACGTTGTGTTTCTCCTGAGAAGGGCCATGAAATATTACGAGAAATTCATGAAGGCGATTGTGGTCATCATTCTGGCTCAAAATGTTTAGTGGCTAAGGTGTTTTGTCATGGGTTTTATTGGTTGACGGCTCATGCAGATGCGGAAGATATCATCAGCAAGTGTGATGGATGTCAAAAAAATTCTTGATGAGCCCATGTGTCGGCTCAAGAGTTGCAGATGATTCCAATAACTTGGCCATTTGCAGTCTGGGGACTTGATATGGTTGGACCTTTCAAGAGGTCTAAGGATAAGAAGACCCACCTTTTGGTGGCGATTGACAAATTTACCAAGTGGGTAGAAGCAGAGCCAGTCAGCAAGTGTGATGCAGCGACTATAGTTCAGTTTGTTAAAAAGTTGATCTTTCGCTTTGGTTATCCTCATAGTACCATCACTGATAATGGCACTAATTTGTCTAAGGGTGCTATGAAGGAGTTATGTCAGAGAGAGCACATTCGTCCTGATGTTTCTTCTGTGGCTCATCCACAGTCTAATGGTCATGCAGAAAGGGCTAACCAGGAAATTTTGAGAGGTATTAAGCCCCGGCTTATGGTTCCTTTGGAACGAACTCCGGATTGTTGGGTTGAGGAGTTACCTTCAGTACTTTGGAGTCTTAATACCACCCCTAACAAATCAACAGGATATACGCCTTTCTTTATGGTCTATGGTGCAGAGGCGGTACTCCCAAGTGATATCCGTCATGACTCGCCCCGAGTGGCGGTTTATGTCAAAGCTGATAATGAGACAGCATGACAGAACGCACTTGATGCTTTGGATGAAGAAAGTGACCTTGCGGCGGCTCGTTGAACAATATACTAGCAAGACCTACGTAGTTATCATAGCTGCAGAGTCAAGACTCAGGCGTTTCAAGAAGGCGACTTAGTGCTCCGACTGATTTAAGATCAGACAGATATGCATAAGTTATCCCCACCATGGGAAGGACCTTTTGTGGTCAGTAAGAATCTTCACAATGGCTCGTATTATCTCATTGATATATGTGAGCACAAGAAGACACACACCTCTGAGCAGGAGACCAAAAGGCCGTGGAACATTGCTCATCTTCGGCCTTACTATACTTGAGACACTGGCTCTCCCTATTGTACATACTTCTATCGACGTATATATCTTTTTATGATAAATATAATAAAGCCGGCATCCCTGAAAAATTCAGGGCCTCTGTCGTTTCATTTCTATGCATCTGAGTCTTTGTTATTTGATCATAAGGTCACTTGGGGGCTTCCAACCCATCGGGTTTAGCTTTCATACCCTCTTGACCGGCCTGAGTTGCCACATTTTGAGTTACACCTGCATGTTTGCATCTTGCTACTCCGCTAGGTGACCCAATGAACTCTTAACTATCAATCTTTTTTTAAGACCATGAACTTGTTAAGGTTAAAACTGCAGCTTGTGTCACGTGAGAGCTGACTTACAGTGAGCTAGGATAAACTCAACGGTTGTGCGGCCTTGAAAGCACAAGGCATGTGAGCCAACTTTTTTGGTCATGTCTTGAAAGCCGGCCTAACAAATATTTAAGCTTTTTTGTCTCTCTCTTTTGGGAATATTTTCGATGTTTTTATCTAAGTTTTGCTTTTGTGCAAATTTTGACTACCCGGGTCGTGAGGCTCCGGGTTATGTTATTCATATTTAAATATCTCGGGTGGTCACCCGCCTTGGCTTTTGACTTTAATTCGCTAGTATGTTTGGCTTGAATAGCCATGGTTATGCTTTTTTCAGTAGTCGTATGAGGCTACTTATTTTTGGGTTGTCACCCACCCTCGCTTTTGACTTTAAGTCGCCAACACATATGTTGTTTTGTTTTCTACAGGATATGTAAAACTTTAAGCAAAAACAAGAGTCTTGGTTTGGCTCATATATATGATCACATCGAACATGTGATAAAATTCAGCTGCCGGCTCAAAAATTGAGATAAACATGCACGAAGGCATGACAGGGCACATCATTGTTTTAAAGCTATCCTATCACAAGGTTTTCATTGAGACCAAAAGATTTTCAATCAAGAGTTTTTGGAGCTGCACTCCTGTAACCCGGCCTTAGAGTCGTCCGGCTTATGGTCACCGCAGTCAGTTAATGTTCTCCCTGGCGCCTTGAAGATTCCGGGTCATCCCGCACCGACTCTTCTTCTTCGACCATCTGGAGGTCAGCGGATGTCCAGTCGATGCCGGTTAAAGCTTCGAATGTGGCTTCATCATTAAGTATAATGGAAGGATCAAGGTCAGGTGCGAAGATGAGCTTATGCCTAGGAGGAACAAGATTCATCACTTCATGAGAAGGTGGCTTAATCTTGTTGTTGTTTTCATCATAAACCGGTGTGTAGTGGTTTAGATTCAGCTCTTCTATTAGCTGGCAGGCTGTGGGTCGCATCTCTCTGACGCATTTCTTGAAGTCTTGATCTTCAAAGATTGACTCGTCATCCTTGAACTCTGGGCATCCGGTGGCTATCTCCTCCGGGTCAAGTTCTGATTGCCATGCTTTCGCCCGGCCTAGAGCAACAATGGCTCCGGGTCGGGTGGTTGATAATTTAATCTCTTCAATTTGAGCCGGCACCGTTGACAGTTGCTCTAAGACAGTCTTGATCAGAATGGGAGGCTTCTTTCTTCCTGACAAAGCTGTAAGGCTGTGTTGCGTCCCAACGTATAACCGCCCGGCCAATGAATACTCCGCCTTTAGTTTGAGCAACATGTTCTGGCCAAGATTGGCGCTTCTGAGGCATGTTCAAGAGTCGCCAGGTGGGTTAAATATTATCTATTATGAATTGCAGGCGGGTCAAAGAAGTATTACAATAGATATGAAGTGCAAATGTTTAACTTACCGAAGACGGCGGTTGTCATGTGGATTATGTGTTGCTTTAAGCTAGCAAGCTCGTCAGTCACCGGCTTAAGTTGATTTTCTGCCTCTTCGGCTCTCTTCAGCAGTGCAGCCTTGTCAGACTCCCAGGCGGTTCTCTCAGCATCAAAACCCGCTTTGATTTTCTCAAATTATCCCAGTGAAGATTTCAACTTTAACTCGGCATTGGAAGTTTCAGCTTGTTGCAGCTCAATATTCTTCTTTAAGTCGCCGAGATATGACTCCTTCATGTTCAACTCCTACTGAAATGCAGTATTGAACCAATGATTACCACAGAAGGAGCAATATACTTGGCACTTGGGGGCTAATGTAGGTCATTTTCATTCTAATTATGACCCGACTGATTTTGTTAAGCCGGCCCTTGGGGGCTACATATTTGGATTTCTTAAGTGATTATAAGTCCCGGCTCATCTTGTTATGTTAAGCCGGCCCTTGGGGGCTACAATTTGGAAAATGTTTACAAGTCTATAGTGTTGGGGAACGTAGCATGCAACTTCAAAAAATTTCCTACGATCACCCAAGATCTATCTAGGAGATGCATAGCAACAAGAGGGGGAGAGTGTGTCCACGTACCCGCGTAGACCGAAAACGGAAGTGTTAGCTTAACGCGGTTGATGTAGTCGAACGTCTTCACGACCCAACCGATCAAGTACCGAACGTACGGCACCTCCGAGTCCAGCACACGTTCAGCTCGATGACGTCCCTCGAACTCTTGATCCAGCAAAGGTCGAGGGAGAGTTTCCTCAGCATGATGGTGTGGTGACGTTTATGGTGATGTGATCCCTGCAGGACTTCGCCTGAGCACTACGACGCTATGACCGGAGGAGTAAACTGTGGAGGGGGCACCGCACATGGCTAAGAACAATTGATGTGCTATGGGGTGCGCCCTGCCCCCGTATATAGAGGAGGAGGGGAGGAGGCCGCCGGCATAGAGGGGGCACGCCATGGGGGGAAACCGAATAGGACTCCAAGTCCTATTCGACCCCCTTCCTTTCTTACGAAGGGGGAAAGGGGAAGGGAGAGGGAAGAGGAGAAGGAAAGGGGGGCGCGCCCCCTCCCCTAGTCCAATTCGGACTACCCATGGGAGGGGGCGCTGAGGGAGTCCAGGATTAGGGGGTCCCCGGGCGTCCGGGCTGTGTGATATGGGCCGGACTGATGGGCTGTGAAGATACAAGATAGAAGGCCTTCCCCCGTGTCCGGATGGGACTCTCCTTTGCGTCGATGGCAAGCTTGGCGTTCAGATGTGAAGATTCCTTTCTCCGTAAACCAACTCTGTACAACCCTAGGCCCCTCCATTGTCTATATAAACTAGAGGGTTTAGTCCGTAGAGGCAATCACAATCATACAGGCTAGACATCTAGGGTTTAGCCATTACGATCTCGAGGTAGATCAACTCTTGTAACCCCTATACTCATCAAAGTCAATCCAGCAGGAAGTAGGGTATTACCTCCATTAAGAGGGCCCAAACCTGGGTAAACATCGTGTCCCCTGCCTCCTGTTACCTTCGATCCTGAGACGCACAGTTCGGGACCCCCTACCCGAGATCGGCCGGTTTTGACACCGACATTGGTGCTTTCATTGAGAGTTGCTCTGTGCTGTCGACGGAAGGATCTATGGATCGTTCGATCATCCACAATGATGCCGTCTCGAGGGAGACTTTCCTCCCCGGGCAAATTTTCATATTCGGCGGCTTCACACTGCGTGCCAACTCGACTGGCCACCTTGAGCAGATCGACAGCTACGCCCCTGGTCATCAGACGAGTTTCGGAAATCTGAACTATGTCGCTGATATCCGAGGAGACTTGGTCTTCAAAGGGTACGCGGCCTCTACCGCCGCTCTGGCCTTAGAACCAGAGCAGACTACCAGGTCCGAAGACGGGAGTTTAGAGACCGCTAGACTCCCTGCAATTATGGAACTTTCTACTGGAGTTCTGGAGGGGACTGCGTCATCGGCAAACCCAAAGACGAACCGGGCTCCCCTTGTCGCTAAAGTGCGGGACTCTCTCTCGGACTTCAAATCCGAACTCTCGAGGTCCGCGTCAAGCGGGCGCGGCCAGGAGGCTCTCACCCTGGTCAGCCATGCGGACTCTCACTTCTCTGTCCAAACCTCGCTCCTAAACGAGGCTCTAGACTTAATGCGATCCCTCGCCATTACAGAGGAATCGCTTTCGAATTACGCCCAGCCAATACTAGGGGCTGAGTGCGGGGAATTTTACGTCCCACCCACCACGCACTTCATAGCCACTGTCGAAGATCTAACTGACATGCTGGACTACGCCTCCGAAGACATCGACGACATGGACAACGATGCCGGAGATGAACAAGGCCAAGAGCCTCCGTTTATCGGACGTTGGACGGCCACCTCCACATACGACGTGTACATGGTGGACACACCCAAAGAGGATGACGACGACAATAAGGATCCGGTTGAGGACAAGCCTGCTGAAGCACCTCCGAAGCATCGACGTTAGCGGCGCCGCTCAAAATCGCGTCGCGAAAAAGACAACGATACTGGCACCGGAGACAATAACACCCCAGAGAATGCCGAAGACCCCGGAGCCCCTGTCGAGCCAACATCCGAACAGGACGATTGGGAGGATGGCAAGTTAACCCCAACGATCCAGTTGGGAACAAGGACTCGGAGGATAGTAACTACCTACCGATCTCCGAAGAGGACATGAGCCTCGGCGACGAAGACTTCATCGTGCTGGAGGAACCCCTCGAACAAGAGCGCTTTAAGCGCCGGCTAATCGCCACTGCGAGAAGCCTAAAAAAGAAGCAGCATCAGCTTCAAGCTGAACAGGATTTACTCAATGACAGATGGACTAATGTCCTGGCAGCCGAGGAATACGGCCTCGAATGCCCAACTAAGAGTTACCCGAAGAATAAGCTACTACCACAATTTGATGACGAGGCCCTTGAGCCAATACCGCCAAAGCATAAAACTGCTGACGAACCCGACCGACCACCACGTGGACGGGACAGGCCGGCTACTTACACTGAATACCAGCCCGCGCCACCCCACCGTCGAGGCAAGGAGGCAACGGCCCCCGGGCTATACCTACGACCTACGCAAGGACCTGGACAATAGAGCCCGTCAGACAAGATCAATCTATGGATCGAGGGGGCGTGCTCCAACGTGAGAGGACGGCCATCAGGCTTGGCGTGGTAGGCACAACATCACCCGGGCCGAAAACCGCATACGGTCTTCATCCGAACTACGCGCGACATCGCCCGATACAGAGGTGCCACACACCCCTTATGCTTCACCGACAAAGTGATGGAACATCAGTTCCCTAAAGGGTTTAAATCCGTGAACATTGAATCATACGATGGTACAACAGATCCCGCTAAAATTAAAAGGACCAGCATGACACTGGTTAAACAGCCTCCCAGAAAATTCTATTGGCAGCTGGGAGGACTTGGAAGATGCCTTTAGAGACAACTTCCATGGTACCTATGTTCGGCCTCCAGACGCCGATGACCTTAGTCACATAGTCCAGCAACCCGGATAATCAGCCCGGAAACTCTGGACCAAGTTCTTAATTAAAAATAACCAAATTGTGGATTGTCCGAATGCCGAAGCCCTCGCTGCCTTTAAACACAACGTCCGAGATGAGTGGCTAGCCCGACACCTCGGCCAAGAAAAGCCGAAGTCCATGGAAGCCCTTACCGCACTTATGACCCGCTTTTGCGCGGGAGAAGACAGCTGGCTAGCTCGTAGAAGCAATAGCACCAGCGACCCTGGCACCTCGAAACCAGGGATGGCAATGGCAAGGCACGACGCAACAAACACAAGAGTCGAAGCAATAACGAAGATACCGAAGACACGGGGGTCAACGCCGGATTTAGTGGCTCTAAACCCGGTCAGCGAAAGAAGCCATTCAAAGGAAACAAGGATGGTCCCTCTAGTTTGGATAGAATACTCGATCAGCCTTGCTAGATTCATGGCACCCCTGACAAGCCTGCCAATCATACCAATAGGAATTGTTGGGTCTTCAGACAGGTCGGCAAGCTAAACGCCGAACATAAGGGGAAGGGGCCACCCAGCGAGGACGATGATGAAGAGCCTCGCCCACCGAACACAGGGGGACAGAAGAAATTTCCCCCCGAGATAAAAACGGTGAATATGATATATGCTACACATATCCCCAAAAGGGAGCGCAAACGCGCACTTAGGGACGTCTACGCCATAGAGCCAGTCGCCCCAAAATTCAACCCATGGTCAGCCTGTCCGATCACCTTCGATCGCAGAGACCATCCGACCAGTATCCGTCATGGACGTTCGGCAACATTGGTCCTCGATCCAATTATCGACGGAATCCACCTCTCGCAAGTCGTTATGGACGGCGGCAGCAACCTTAACCTGCTTTATCAGGACATTGTCCGCAAAATGGGCATTGATCCGTCAAGAATCAAGCCCACTAAAACCACCTTTAAAGGAGTAATACCCGGTGTAGAAGCCCGCTGCACGGGCTCAATAACATTGGAAGTGGTGTTTGGTTCGCCGGACAACTTCCGAAGCGAAGACTTGATCTTCGACGTCATCCCTTTCCGCAGTGGTTATCATGCACTGCTAGGGAGAACCGCCTTCGCCCGCTTCAATGCGGTCCCGCATTATGCTTACTTAAAGCTCAAAATGCCTGGACCCCGCGGTGTTATTACAGTTAACGGAAACATGGAGCACTCCCTCCGTACTGAGGAGCATACCGCGGCCCTTGCAGCCGAAGTACAGGGTGGCCTTATTGAGCCAAAAATTAAATCGGTAGCCAAGCCCCCGGACACTGTCAAACGGGTCCGGTCTACCCTGCAGACTGACAGTCCGGCTCATCCAGAGCTAGATTAGCAATTCAGCCTCCGCCAAAGCCCCAACCTGATAGCAGCATATGTACCGCGCGTACATAACTACGCACTAAAGATACCATGGGCAAGGACGAAGGCATGCTAAACATAAGGTCCACGGTACGGCTCGACCCTATCCGAACCTTCATATTTTTCCACATTTTCTTCTTGTTTTTATTTTCCAGGTCCTTTACAACCCACATCAATTTCTGGCGGTAACAAGGGCCCCTTTCTAGGCCCCTTATGCATACTTGGTTGTTGATCCTGTCAAAGGATCATACACCAAGGCGAAAAGCGGCGCAGACGTGCGGCAGAGTGTCCAAAGGATCTTCAAGATCATCTTTTCAATTTTAGGACTTGTATACAACTTTCCCTTGTTCTCCGCATGTAAAATAGCCATGATGATTATCGTATCTTCTGTAAAAATATGTTTTGACGTACCAATCAGAATATAATGGAAACAGTTTTGCCCAACCTTGCTTGGTATCGGCTTATTTCTTAATCTGTTTTCCCCCTTTACGTCAGATTGGCATATACACCTCGGTACGACTTAAATGGCCAGGGGCTCTATTTAGCCATATATATTTTCGAAAACAGAAAAGTCCGAATACTCTCACAGTAGACTTCAGCGTCCCGAATACTGCAGTATATGCATCGGCTCTGAATCATGTCTTTGGTCAATAGTTGGGTTGCCCGGCTCCTGTGTTTGCTACCTTACGTTCCGCTAGTTCGGCTAAGATAGTAAAGGGAGAACTACTGCGATTGTGTTTCCGGTTCGTCCGGTCAAGCACCTCAGTAGAGAAAGTCAAAAACTGACAGTCATGATGCAGCGAGAGCTGGTCAGCAATTCGGCGACTTACTAAATCTCTAGCGATTTCTTCTGTATTACACGAAGGACTGACTCTTTCCAGTCACGCGCTTAAGGCATCCAAGTCTGGATAGCCGCATACGCACCAGGGGCTACCTCATAGTCCCATTATCAAACTCCTATGGCTAAGAGAAAGTGCTAAAGCCGCATAGTCTGATTGCCTAGTTCACTACGTAAATCACCTCCTTTACAGACCAAGACGTTGGGTCAAGAGTGATTACATGTTATCCCGAACACCCCCGTAGTATCTACGTGGGGGCTGAAGCCGACGACTGGCAAACTTTCAGAATAATAATACACGGCCTCACATGAGGAAAATAGTTCAGATAAATGCATAAAATATATTACACAGACTTGGTTTATAATACATTGTCCGGGTCGCCCGGATACATTTACTCGCACATGATATCCTTCGAGCATTGACCCTCTATCAAACGAGCACCCTCAAGGACATCTTCAAAATAGCGCTCTGGCTTGTGGTTGTCCTTGCCTCCGGGTGGACCCTCAACCGCCACGACGGTGGCCTTCATCTTTGCCCAGTGCATCTTCACACG
This sequence comes from Triticum aestivum, assembly GCF_018294505.1. Classification (NCBI taxonomy): domain Eukaryota; kingdom Viridiplantae; phylum Streptophyta; class Magnoliopsida; order Poales; family Poaceae; genus Triticum; species Triticum aestivum. Next base: position 334,345,051 of record NC_057802.1, on the reverse strand, counting down.
GGCAAAGGCCATCCGCGCACCTTCTATGCATGCCGAACGCTTCACTGCCTCTACTCGGGGCAAGGCGTCACCGAGCCGCTTGACCAGACCGAAGTAGCTGCTCGGAATGGATCTGGCTGGCCATAGCCGGACTGTGATGTCCTTCATGGCCAAACCAGACATCCTATGCAGCTCCGCCAACTGCATCATCTGGTTGTTTAGCAATGTTGGCCGCTCCGGCGCCAGGTACTGCGACCAGAAGAGCTTCTCCGTCACATTCCCTTCTTGGGCCCGGAAATAATAGGCGGCGCCGGCAGCACTCCTCGGGAGATCCGCAAAGGCGTCTGGAGTACTCCACAGTCGGTTTAGCAAAGCATATCTTCGACCGCCGAATATACTTTGTAAAAGAAAAGGCTTACCAGCCGCTATCTGTTCGGCTTGCTTGATCTCCTCACGAGCCACCCGGGACTCAGACCGCGCCTCCTTCGCAGCTTGAAGAGCCTTGGTGAGTTCGGCCGCTTGGGCCTTGTTACTCTCCTCCAAGGACTCACACTTGTTGGCGACCTCCTAGAGCGCTTGCTCTACTTCGGTCACCCTCGCCTCATACTGAAGGCGGGCGACCTTTTCGGCCTCCACATCCGCAGCTGCTTTCTCTGCGTCTGCTTTGCTTACCCTCGCCTCCTCCTTTGCTTCGACAAGGGAACTTTTGAGGGCCTCGACCTCGGTCGGGTTGCCTACAATCATTTACATAGCAGTGCACGAGCTTAAACTCCGAGTTTGCATTATAATTTAGGCTTGTAAGGGGTCTTTTTTTAAAAAGCATACAATGGGCCTCATCGAACCGCTTGTTAATGCGGTCGATCTCATTGTCAGCCAGCTTCAGTTTCCGCTGGAGTTCATACACTTCAGCATCCTTGGCTGAAAGCCGCCAACAGTGAAGCCTATTCACCAAAATAGATAAATGCATTATCTCCGGCGACTATTTGATCATCTGTCCGGTTCCTTTTTCCGAAGAGCCGAACAGAGTCTCAGGGGCTACTATCTATATACATGCATATTCTTCCAAAAGCAAAAGGTGGCTAAGCATATTATATCACATACCTCAAACCCTGTTAGCAGGCTAGTGAAAGCTTTGTTCAGCCCGCTTTTGGCGGACTGAACCTTCTCAACTACCGCACCCATCAAGGTACGGTGCTCTTCCACGACGGAAGCACGTCGAAGTGCTTCCCTCAGTGTATCCGGCGCCTCCGGATTGATGGAGGTCGTTGGTGGAGTCGGAGCTCCCCCTCCTTCAAAGGGGGCTGCTCACTCGATTCCGGAGTCACGTGGGTCTCCGGAACCGTATTCGGCTGGGGGCCGGACTGGTCCGACCCCCCGTCATCAGTTTCCATGGGGGTTGTGCCCCCCATGTTTTCGGCAGCGGAGGCATTACCCTCTAGCGCCATTTCTGCGGCCTTCCGCACCTCTCCCTAGCCCGGAGAGGTCTACTAGGACAACACCTCGGTGTCGTCCGCGGCATGAGGTGGAGAGGCTCGCGGAGGCGTTTCACTCTCCATCATCTCCGGCGCCAAAGAATTCCCCGAAGACGATGATTGTTGGGGGAGGTCACGGGCCGGACTAAAATACATAGATGATATGTTATCCTACAATTTATAAAAAACCGGATATATACAGTATCTTTGAATACTTACGATTCGGCTAGGGGTGCCACTCAAGGACGGCTTCGGCGTCCGATTCCGAATCGTCCGAAAGGGGGATATTCCCCTTCTTGGACGCCTCCGCCTCTAGGTCCACGGAAGCCCCCCTTTTATTCTTTCCCCCCTTACGGGGAGAATTGCTCTCCTCCTCTTTCGCTTCGTCTTCATCTCCCTCGTGGGAGGAGAGAGCTTTGGTATCTTCGGACGCTATGTCCAAGGTACCTTTACGGCGAAGGCCACTTCTGGCCTCCTTGCCCTTCTTCTTGGCCTTCTTCTCCGGCACCTGGTACGGTGCCAGAACCAGCATCTTCGTTAGAAGAGGAATATCTGGGTCTTCGGGAAGTGGAGCCGGACACTGGATCCGCTCTGCCTTCTTCGTCCAGCCCTGGAGGATGAGGGGAAGGCTTAGCATACTCCTTGGATCTACAAGTGGAGGATATGTTTGGAAATCTGAAAAAACATACTAGAGTAGCCGGATGAGCGCAGTCGAGGCCGAGGTCTTCTGTCATTTCAGCCACGACTTTTGGGCCTTGAAAAGCAGCTTCCATATTTCTTTGTGCGTCGTGCCGAAGAACCGCTGCAAGGTCCGAGGACTGGCCGGATCGAACTCCTACATATAGAGAGTCCGGCGTTGGCAGGGGAGAATCCGGCGAAAAAGCATCACCTGAATCACGTCGGCAAGACTGGTGTTCTTCTCCATCATGCTCTTGACACGCTTCTGCAGTGTCATCACCTCGTCGGACGACGCCCAATCCAGGCCCTTGTTAATCCATGATGCAAGCCGCATTGGAGGACCGGATTTGAACTCAGGAGTGGCGGCCCATGTGGCGTCGCGGGGTTCCGTGATGTAGAACCACTCCTGCTGCCATCCCTTCACGGTCTCCACGAAGGTCCCCTTGGGCCAGGTGACGTTGGGGAGCTTACTCACCATGGCGCTGCCACACTCCGCGTGTTGACCATCGACCACTTTCAGCTTCACGTTGAAGACCTTGAGCCACAGGCTGAAGTGGGGGGGATGCGTAGGAACACCTCACACACGACGATGAACGCCGAAATGTTGAGGAAGGAATTTGGGGCTAGATCGTGGAAATCTAGCCCGTAATAGAACATGAGCCCGTGCACAAAATGGTGGAGAGGAAACCCTAGCCCGCGAAGAAAGTGGGGGATGAATACTACCCTCTCATTGGACTCCGGAGTGGGGACGATCTGCTTTTTGGCAGGAAGCCGGTGGGCGATTTCCTTGGCGAAGTACCCCACTTCCCGAAGTTCCTTGATGTTCCCCTCCATGATGCAGGAGGCCATCCACTTGCCCTGAGCACCAGATCCGGACATGGCTGGAATGTTCGCTGGGGACGGAAAGAATTTAACTTGGGCGCTGGAGCTCGAGGGTGGATGGGCTGAGGAGGAAGAAGGCGTGGGGTAAAAAGACAGATCCTTATCTTCTTATAAAGGCAGTGAATATCAAGCTGTCCCCACGAGCCTTAAAACTCGCCTATTCCCAAGGGGTTGTGCAAATGGCACAGTTGGATTACCCAAACCCGTATTGTCGTGGAATTGTCGCGGCAGATGTCCTAGAGGAAGGACATAGTCGTGGAGCCATCGCAACTAGGTTAGCTTAAAGGGGTTAATGGGGACAAAGGACATAGGGAGTTTATACTAGTTCGGCCCCTTGCGGTGAAGGTAAAGGCCTAATCCAGTTTGAGGTGGTATTGCTTGGGTTTCGATTACCAGGGAGCGAATACGCTTGACCTAGCTTTCGATCTCTTGTTTCTTGTCCTGAATCGCCGCCGGGTCGTCCCTTTATATACACAGGTTGACGCCCAGCGGCTCACGGAGTCCCGACCAGCTCATACACAATGTGTCCGGCTCGGTGACTAATTACACATGCCTTATAATACAAGTCATACATATGTGGCGGTTTACACCCCTGGCGCCTTAAGTCGCCTTTGGGCTTCGGGCCTTCAGTAAGCCTGCTTCGTGAACCGCCATCTTCAACATCTTCATGGGCTTTGTCATAACAAACCACTAGCGGTATAACCCGGCCCCTCCTGGGTTGGTCATACCCAATAGTTATATCCCCAACATTAGGCCCCAGGTTGATTTGAACTTGTTTATATCAATCTTCCACACTTAGAAAAAATTCCTTCTTCATTTATTCTTGCGAGGTCTTGTAACCCGCCGTGAGGTCATCTTTTAAGACCGTGGTAACCCGCCATGACATCACCTGCCATTAATATTACACAAGGCCCAAATCTTAATATATATCTTCTCTTCTTAATAAGCTCCCGAAAATCGAGGCGTCTGCGCTATCGCATATCCATTTTTTGGCCTCCTCGATTCCCGGGCATGCCACTTATCCTTTCAACATTATAAATAGGGCCAGGGGTCCCTTTCATTTTCCCCCTTGCCTCCTCGTCTCTGTCTTCCACCTCGCGTCGCCTCAGCACCCGAGCTCCGCCGCCACTGTCGACCTTTGCCACTGCCTCAACAACGGCCGCTGCATCAACCTGAATCGACCAGAGTTCGTCCGTGCGCCTCCGCTGTTCAACAGTTCTGGTGAGTTCTCCTCCTTCCTTTTCCCATAGATCCCATTAGGGTTTCCACGAGTTCGTCGGAGTTCATCTTCGCTCTTCAGCGTAGCTTGTGATTTCTGATTCAAACTTGGCACCCCTCCTGCGCGGCGGTAGTCGTGGTACTCATTTTTACTACTAGGGCATCTCCTTTTGCATAAGAAAATCCAATCTGGATACATGAACTGCTCAAGTACTGCAATTTTAGGTCTAGATATTTTTCCATTATCTGAAGTGCCGTAGATCCAAAATCATAGCATCAATCTGTGAAATCTGTTTTTCCAACACTTAGCAACTTTGCCACTCGCAGATCTGTAAATCAACAATTGTGTAGGCGGCTTAACTCAGAAACCGTAACCCGCCAGGTACCATTAGTCCCCTCTTAAGCCGCCAATAGCTCATCTTTAGAACTTCAATGTCATCCTCCGGTTTGACACCTATGCATGTTTCATTTATTATTTGCCTTTTAGACCAACAGCCAGCTTAACCATATAATCTTGAACCGGCATGATCTTTCTTTCAGATCATCAAAAAATGGCTAAAGCATATACTGCTTGCAATTGGGTTCAATCCCGAGTCACCGAAGAAGACCTGAACAACAATGTTGCAACTGGCGCCTTAGCCAAAAAAGAGGTCATTCACTGGAGGGTCCCTGGTGAAGAAAATCCTCCTAAACCCAAGGATGGAGAAGTGATTGTTTTCACTGACCACCTGAGCTGGGGGTTCAGCCCACTTGGCTCAAAGTTTTTCCGCGATGTGCTTCATTTTTTCCAACTTCACCCTCAAGATGTTGGACCCAACTCCATGTCCAACATTTGCAATTTCCAAGTGTTCTGTGAAGCTTATCTTCAAGAGGATCCCACAGTTGATTTATTCAGAGAGTTCTACTATTTAAACCGTCAGACAGAGTTTGTTGATGGACCCAACACCAAACTCGGTGGGGTTTCAATTCAAAAGAGGAAAGAAGTCAGCTTTCCCTATGCTAAGCCGCCAAGTCATCCCAAAGACTGGAACCAAACTTGGTTCTACTGTCAAGACACATCTCCAGCTGACGAGAATCCTCTACCGGGTTACCGCTATCACCGGCTTAGCAGCACACATCCACTCCCCTCACGGATCAGTGCGAAGGAGTGGGCTAAATATGTGCCATCATTTTCAAAACTTAGAGCCTGTGTGGTCAACGGCTTAACCGACGTCGACCTTGTCCGGTGCTGGGTGTCTTGGAGTATCTTACCATTAATCTGTCGCCCCGGTTTAATGTACGAATATACCGGTGATTTAAAATATCCCCAGCACCACTGCGACATTCAACTGTCCGATGCAGAAATTACTGAAGCCACCAAGAAATTGCTGAATGAACCCTTAAAGGAATGCAGTAAAACAGGACTTAGTCCTTTCAGCACCTTCAACAAACCGCCAGTCGTAAGTGTTGCACACCTTCCGCTCAATCCACATTTTCAGTAATGCCCACTTTATTGTCTTTTTGACCTCAACAGGCTAATTCTCCATTTTGGAAGAAGAAACCGCAAGATAAACCGGCCAAAACGGCTTGTACCAAAACCAAGGCCACCAAAAGGCCTGCCAAGAAGAAAAGCACCGAGTCCGCTGATTTAAACTTGGATGATGACAAAGATGATGACAAGGATGATGAGGAATCGGAGGTAGAACTTGACTCTCTTGGCTCATTTTTTATACATATCATTGACAATGATTGTTATCAGGACGATGCAGAAGCCAGCCGTGCAGATGACGCAGAGGTAATTACTCTTTCCTTCGGCTCAGAACCTCTGCCAACACAGAAAACCCGACAACCAAGCTGGAAAGTAAGCTTTTCTCACCCTCTAGCTCACTTGGATCCCAACTTTCTTTTGAAGAAACAACAACACGAAGCTCGCCGCACCACCCGGCATAGTGGTGGTGTGATTACTTCTTCTGGCTTGCCAAACACACCGGTTCGCAAACGCCGCCCAGAGGTCTTACATATTTCTGATATACTTTATCCCAAGGCGGGTCATTTCCTCCTCTGGCGAGTCTGATTCAAACTATCAGGGGACCTCATCTTCCTCCTCTGGCGAGTCAATGGGAACTCAAATCCCAGCTTTCAAGACTGTACCTGGGTAAGAATATATTCCATCATTCAAACCTTGTACCTGGTCATTATACTGACCTCTTTATGCTTCTTATTTTCAGGGGCCAGGCCAAACCCAGCAATAAGGCAAAGCTGAATAAGCCGGTCGACGATGTCAATCCATCTGAGCCGGAGCAACAACAACCAGAACTCTCTCACCCAATTACTGAAGATATTATTGATGATCCACCACCTCAAGACCATGAAGTCTCCACAGACCGTATGGATGCTGAGCCGGCCATCTCTAAGCCGCCAATCCCAGTTAAGCCTCTTAAGGAAAAAACTGACGATGTAGTCGTCATCGGGTTTGGTTTCACAGCACCAGGTCACCCCACTGTCTTGTCTAAGCACAGCGCCAAAGAAGAAATTTCTGCTGAAGATAAAGGAAGGTAGACTTACAGAGCTACGCTCAATTCAATGCCCAAGACATCCACTCTGGCTATTTGAACCATCTATACACCAACCATGACTTCTAAGCCGGCTTGGTTAATTTGATGAAGGAACGCTATGAGGTAATTCAATCACCATTCTCTTTCATAATTACCAGTCTATCAGCCGCCAAGTCTATAGGATATGATAGAATTTTGAATATGCTGTAGACTTTCCAGTTGCCATAAAGAATCGCGCAGCATCACTAATAGCCCCTATGGGCCGGCTTAAGTCATCATGTTAAGCCGGGACTCTAAATAGTAGTAATGAACTTTGCATCCGTAGCCCCCAAGGGTCGGCTTAAATCATCATGTTAAGCCGAGACTTTAAGTAGAAAGAAACTTTGCCTTCGTAGTCCCCAAGGGGGCCGGCTTAATCAGTGATGAATAAGTCGGGACTAACCATCCTATTTGAAATTAATGATCCAATTTGTAGTCTTTGTAAACCGGATCACATCATTTGTCTGGGTCAGCCAATAATTCTGTCTTAACAAAGAGCAATATGCATTAGCCCCCAAGTGCCAAGTATAATACTTGTATTGTGCTTGGGACTTCAAAAATTCTTAAGAGCAAGATACATTAGCCCCCAAGTGCTAAGGAAAATACTGTATTGTGCTTGGGACTTCAACAATAATCATACTCATAATATCTATCCATGCTTATCCTACAGGCTGAACTTTCTGAGAAGGACTCGTAGCTCAATGATCTGAAGGCCAATGTAAAAACTCAACAGTCTGAAACATCCAAGGCCAAATCAGAATTGAAGACTGCTTTAGAGAACATTGAGCAACTCAAGCAAAACTTCAATACTGACAAAGATGGCTGGGAAACTGAAAAAGCAGCTCTATTGAAGAGAGCAGAAGATGCTGAGGCCGCACTTAAACCGGTGACTGAGGAGCTATTCGGCTTAATGCAACAGATCAATATCATGTCATCAGCCGTCTTTGGTAAGAACATATCTCCCTTGCACCTTAATAATCATATTACAAATGGTTGTCGGCTTACCCATAACTTTACTGATATAGGTTCTCAAAGCGCTAAGTTAAGCTCAGACATGCGCGTCCGGCTTAAAGCTGTCTACACTCTTATAGAACAATTGTATACTGGCGCCCAACGAACCATTGCTGCTACACTGCATAAGAAATCTCCCTCCACACTCACCAAAGACACGCTGGAGCAGTTAGCCGTACTGCCCCGAAGGATTGATGACTTAAAACGGGGAGCGGCCAGAGCTGGCGCCTTGACTGCCTTAAGCCGGGCAAAGGCATAGCAAGCAGATCTTGATCCTGAAGATTTGGCCAATGGCTGCCCTAGCGTTAAAGAAGACGGAACTGCCTTCAGCGCTGATGACTTTGCAGAAATAGCAAGAGCACTGCGCCCCTTAGTGAGTAAGCTGGCAGATGAAACCAATCTTGCCACATACCAGGTGGCTTATGACGCTGAAAACAAGAAAATGAGAGCACCGGTTCACCAGCCAACGAACCTCATCCCGCCGACTCGTAAGCATACCTTCGCTCCTGACATTGACCCATCAAACCTTATTGATGAAGAAGCTGTGTTTAGAGCGTTGACCGGTATCAACTGGGCTATGCCTGACTTCCAGCTAATGGATAAGCAAGGAGCTGAAGATGAAGAGGTGCAGGATGATCCGGATGCTTCAACCCGCCAACAGTCATGAGCCGATTTTTTAAGCAGAATACTTTGCTGTGTTGACAATTCCAAAACACTTATTCTCGTTGGGCCATCAGATGCCTTGTAATAGGCTAGTGTAAACCCTTGATCTGTCGTGGCATCGTGCATGTTTTGTTTACACAATATTGCTGATCTGCCAATTGAAGATCTGCCACTTATGCTCATGCTTGCATCAAATATGTGTACCAAATTTATTATTTTACCTGCACACAAACAAATCACAAGTGCTCTGGTGGTTCACCCCAGAGCGGGTCATAATACCCTATAAGAAGCCACTGGCGACTAAATCAGTCCATAACCAGGGCCGGTTTACCCATAACCTTTATATAATTACTACTGCAGGATGCTGCTAACGCGACACTACGATCAGAGACCCTTCAAGAAACTGTGTGCGATGCAATAATCACAAACGGTGGTGTATGAAAACCGTCAGAAATGTATAAAACGTTTGCGATGACAGATGCATCAAACACGGTTCAGGTTTTAGTTGCGTGTGCGATGAAGGGCATACAGTTGATCCGCACGAACTATTTGCGATGAGACAGAACAACAGAAACGGGCAGCCAAATCAAGGTATGTGCGATATACGGCATACAGTTCACTCCGATGAACCGTTTGTGACGAGTGAGGTGAACACAAATGATTCGGCGTAACAAGATGTGTGTGATACCCGGCAAACAGGTCGGTAATCAGAATTGTGTGAGATCATTATAGACAGCCCATACGGTCTTTTTTTGTGAATTGTGTGCTCGTCAGGGCACACAGTTCAACAAACACACCTGTTGGAGATAATGTAGAAGATCTCTGTCGAATACATATTACTAACCGTCTGCGATGTGATTGACAGGATAAACAGAGATATATACTGTCTGATTAATTTTGTCCTTCTTCTTCTTGTTGTTCTTGTTGGATGGCCTCGCGACATCGTCTTGGCGAGGACGCTTCTTGCCGCTGATCGTTGGCTTTTCATCGCCACTGCTGTCGTCATCGTCGTTGCTGTCATCGTCGTCCTCCTCCTCGTTCGACCATTCCTCCTCCTCATCATCGTCATCCTCTTCTTCATCCTCCGACGGCTCCTCGTCCATCTGGTTGTCGTCTGACGACTCCGGAGGCGGCTTCCCTTCCATGAACCGGATACAATCGAGGTCTGGGCTCGACGCCAGACTGATGGAAGATGAGCGGGATGATTCTGATGTTGACCTATCATCGGGCGCCAAACTGCTGGCCGAACTATCGTCCTCGCTATCGCTCGACATGGCTTCAGAGTGTGTGTCAGTGTGTAGCGCGGCCTGCCGGGGACGATGAAGATGGTGGACAGTTAAGCGGGGTATGCAGAGAAGAGGAACTGCCAATTGAAGCGGGGATTGACGTATTATCTAACCGCTGATATAATCAACCGCAATTATTTGTACCCAGTCGCTCCAAATTCCCGGGGTTGCGCAGGACTCCTATTGGCTATTTGGCTGGTTTCCTTTTTCAGGACAAAAACAAGGAATGAGTTTTGGGATTATGCACCGGTACCGGTACGGACGGAGTAGGACAGTTGGAAAGCAATACATTGAGCTCTTCTTATTGATAAAGCCAGTAATAATCAAACTAGAAAGGAGAAGAAAAAAGACAAAGAAAAATATATGCACGAATCTTCGCGTAACATCAATGGCATAGGACCTAGATGTGCATTACTTAGAGCACATCTAGATGTGCTTTAGCAATACTGTCAAACAAAACCCCTAATCATCATTGCAAACAGCGCATAGAACATGGCTAATGCGACAACCACAGCTACACATGCTAGTTCCTGGAACACCGGAAAGCCGAAACACCCACTGGAAAACCAAGACGTCGACGCAGATGATGACGATCTTTATATGCCAGACTTTGCTGCTATGATTGCAGATTTCGAGGGCCTAGAAAAGGATATGATTGGGTACAAGGATCTGCCAACCATTGATGCGGACTCCAAGAAAGAATTGTATCCAGGTTGCGAAAAGAAATTTTCCAGGTTGAGTGCCACTCTGGCGCTTCTCAGATTTAAAGCAGCAAACGGTCTATCAAACAAGGGCTTCACAGAGATGTTAGGTCTTTTGAAAGAAATTCTTCCGGAAGATAATGTGCTCCCCAGAAGCACGAATGATGCGAAGAAAATTGTTTGCCCATTGGAACTTGAAGTATAGAAGATATACGCTTGTGTGAATGATTGTATATTGTACTGTGGTGAGTACAAAGATTTTCGTGCATGTCCCACATGCAAGCATGCATGATACAAGCGCAGGAGAGCAAAGGACAAGTACAAATTGGACGACGAGATCAAGATAGGAATCCCGTTCAAGGTTGTTTGGTACTTGCCTTTAATTCCAAGGTTGAGGCGTTTGTTTGCAAACCCTAGAGAGGCAAAGAGGTTGCGGTGGCATCCTGATGAGCGAATTGCGGATAGGTTTATGAGGCTCCCGAAAGATGGGGCTCAATGGGAATTAATCGACAAAAAGTTTGAAAAATTTGCCAAGGATCCTAGAAGTATAAGGCTCGGGGAGTGTACTGACGGGATGAATCCTTTTGGCGATATGAGCACCAATCACAACACATGGCCGGTGCTTCTGTGCATATATAACCTAGCTCCTTGGTTGTGTATGAAGAAAAAATACATTATGATGTCAATGATTATCCAAGGCCCGAAGCAACCTGGAAATGACATCGACATTTACTTTCAGCTACTGGTAGAAGAACTGCTGACAGTGTGGATAGATGCGCCTGCTGTAAAATGTTATGATGCTTACAGAAAGGAGATTTTCGATCTACATGCGATGTTGGTGCACACCATTCAAGATATGCCAGCATTAGGCAACACATCAGGGCAGAAAACAAGGGGAGATGTAGGGTGTGTCACATGCATGGATAGGATAGCTAGCAGAAGACTTCCCAACTCGCACAAAACAGTGTATTTGCGTCATCGTAGGTTCTTACCGAAAAATGACCCGTACCGAAAGATGAAAGCTGAATTTGATGGTACGGCAGAGGCAGCTGCGGCTCCAAGACCCTATGAAGGGGAGGCGGTCCACAACATGGCTAAAAAAATTAATGTTGTGCTTGGCAAGAACCACCCTTTGACGGTAAAACTAACACCAAAGGATCAAGTGTTTAAGAAGAAATAAGTGTTCTGGAAATTACCTTACTGGGAGATTCTACGTGTACATCACTGCATCGATGTCATGCACGTAGAGAAGAACGTATGTGAAAGCATCCTTGGTACTCTGCTCAAGATTAAAGGTAAAAGAAAGGATGGTGGCAGTTCACGGCTCGATATGCTTGCTAATCAATCACAACGCAAGAGTGAACCAGAAGATGATGACAAATTCATCAAAGCTCGCCAGAGTTACAATTTCAGTACAAAAGAAGCAACACAGTTCTTCACCTATTTGTTGTCAGTTAAGACACCCTCTTCCCACTGCGCAAACATCAGAAGTCTCGTGGATGTGAGCTCAGGTAAAATGAAGTTGGGACACATGAAGTCGTATGATTGCCATGTAATGTTGACACAAATCCTCCCGATGGCCATCAGGAATCTGATGGACAAAGATATAAGAAACACACTCATTGACCTCTGTGATTTCTTCAACCAACTATGGCAGAAAGTTGTAGATCCTGAAGATTTGGATCATATGCAAGATGATATTGCAAGAATATTGTCCAACCTAGAGATGTTTTTCCCACTATCATTCTTTGATATCGTGGTCCATCTCACTGTGCACCTTGTCGACGAGATAAAGTATTGTGGTCCTGTGTTTCTTCGCAACATGTATCCCTTCGAGCGGTTCATGGGAATACTGAAGCGCTTTTGTTGGAACCGAAACCATCCAGAGGCAAGTATCCTACAAGGTTATACCACGTAGGAGGTGGTTGAGTTTTGCACCGAATACATGAAACAAAGACCTATAGGTTTGCCCCTCTCTTGCCACGAGGGAAGGCTGAAAGGTAAGCCGGTCCTTGCTGGCACGCAAATGGCTGCACCCAGAGAATTGGCAGAGAAAGCCCATTTGACGGTGCAGCTTAACAGCCCAGTTCTCATCGCTTTTGCCGAAGAACACTTGGCGGAGATATTCCAAAGATTCTTACCAATGGTGCCTTCATTAGATGTGGAGATGAAGGGGCGCACTAAGAACTACGCCGAATGGCTGAAGAATCGTTTGGCACAAAGATCCATCGATGACATTGCTACGTGGTTGGCACAAAAGCCATCACCTACGGTGCTGACGTACCAAGCATATGACATAAATGGATACACGTTCTACACCGAGGAACGTGATAAGAAGACCTCGTATCAGAATAGCTCTGTTCGAATAGAATGCATGACTGTAAATGAAGCTGATAAATGTATACTATGGAACCATGATGACCCACAAGTATAGGGGATCTATCGTAGTCCTTTCGATAAGTAAGAGTGTCGAACCCAACGAGGAGCAGAAGGAAATGACAAGCGGTTTTCAGTAAGGTATTCTCAGCAAGCACTGAAATTATCGGTAACAGATAGTTTTGTGATAAGGTAATTTGTAACGGGTAACAAGTAATGAAAGTAAACAAGGTGCAGCAAGATGGCCCAATCCTTTTTGTAGCAAAGGACAAGCCTGGACAAACTGTTATATAGATAAAAGCGCTCCCGAGGACACATGGGAATTATCGTCAAGCTAGTTTTCATCACGCTCATATGATTCGCATTCGTTACTTTGATAATTGGTATGTGGGTGGACCGGTGCTTGGGTGCTATCCTTTCTTGGACAAGCATACCACTTATGATTAAACCCTATTGCAAGCATCCGCAATTATAAAAGAAGTATTAAGGTAAACCTAAGCATAGCATGAAACATGTGGATCCAAATCAGCCCCTTACGAAGCAACACATAAACTAGGGTTTAAGCTTCTGTCACTCTAGCAACCCATCATCTAATTATTACTTCCCAATGCCTTCTTCTAGGCCCAAATAATGGTGAAGTGTCATGTAGTCGACGTTCACATAACACCACTAGAGGAGAGACAACATACATCTCATCAAAATATCGAACGAATACCAAATTCACATGACTACTTATAGCAAGACTTCTCCCATGTCCTCAGGAACAAACGTAACTACTCACAAATCATATCATGTTCATAATCAGAGGGGTATTAATATGCATAAAGGATATGAACATATGATCTTCCACCAAATAAACCAACTAGCATCAACTACAAGGAGTAATCAACACTACTAGCAACCCGCAGGTACCAATCTGAGGCTTTGGGACAAAGATTGGATACAAGAGATGAACTAGGGTTTTAGAGGAGATGGTGCTGGTGAAGATGTTGATGGAGATTGACCCCCTCCTGATGAGAGGATCGTTGGTGATGACGATGGCGATGATTTCCCCCTCCCGGAGGGAAGTTTCCCTGGCAGAACAGCTCCGCCGGAGCCCTAGATTGGTTCCGCCAAGGTTCCGCCTCGTGGCGGCAGAGTTTCTTCCCGAAAGCTTGCTTATGATTTTTTTCCAGGGTAAAAGACTTCATATAGCGGAAGATGAGCACCGGAGGCCTGCCAGGGGGCCCATGAGGCAGGGGGCGCGCCCAGGGGGTAGGGCGCGCCCCCCACCCTCGTGGATGGTGGGTGGCCCCCCTCTGGTACTTTCTTCGCTCAATATTTTTTATTAATTCCAAAAATAACTTCCGTGGAGTTTCAGGACTTTTCGAGTTGTGCAGACTAGGTCTCTAATATTTGCTCCTTTTCCAGCCCAGAATTCCAACTACCGGCATTCTCCCTCTTCATGTAAACCTTGTAAAATAAGAGAGAATAGGCATAAGTATTGTGACATAACGTGTAATAACAGCCCATAATGCAATAAATATCGATATAAAAGCATGATGCACAATGGACGTATCAAACCATCAAAGAGATTTGGGAGCTTGACTATGTGAAAGTTAAGGTGACATTATTCAGGTGTGCATGGATCCCTCTTGGCCAGGTAAGGATTGAGGAGTACAGGAAGACCTGTGTTAATAGGACAATGATGGCATATCATGCGGACCCATTCATTCTTGCCAGCGATGCTACCCAGATTTTCTTTGTGGAAGACCCCTTGCATAAGGACAGCCATTTAGCGATGCATGGGAAGAGAAGGGTACTGGGTGTCGACAATGTTGCCAATCAGGATGAGTACGATGAATTTGATGAGTTTCCAGCCAAGGGATCACGCACCCGTGCAACAGAGCAGCGTAAAATCATCAAAAACCCCAAGTTCATTCGGGGTCAACTTAATGATCCCAGTTCCCCCATGTACATGGGAATTAAGCTGTAAGACTAGTCTTCATGCCTACCCTGCAACTTAATTCGTTCAATTTAGAACTGTCGCGTGTACTGAATTTGTGAGTTATGCCCGGTTTTCTGTTGATGTAAGAACCGTTAATATGTTGACCTTGATATGATGTCAGCTCAGGCAATGAATATGAACTTTTTTTGTTATTATTATTATATCATAGAGGTAGCACACTCAATTGATCTCACTATAGTATGTGTGAACAAATATATGAAATATGGTTTGCGAATTGCACACGGTTCGTTGATGAAAGCCGTGTGCCGACCAAACCCCGCCACCCCGCCAACAATCCGAGTCGTGCTTTCTGATTGGCCAGAACCCAAACCCCATGGATCGTACGTCTGCACCGTTGGATGCTCCCAGATTGAATGGCGATCCTCATCCCTTTCAACAGCACATGCAGTTCTGGTCGTAATTTTATTTTATGCACAAAATGCACGTTAATCTCAAAAAATGTTTAAATATAGCTAACGTTACCTCAAATGTGCCAGAAAATCAAACACGTGGTATATTCGTGATTGAGTACCGTGGAGAATTTCTTATGAGGCCAAACGATGAAGTCACCGGCCACAGGAGTTTCAGTTGACATGTCTCCTTTTGGAAAACCATGATCCTTCGTGTGAGATGCTCCGGTTTGGAAGGAGCGGTCATCAAAACTTGTGCCAAACTTTACCAATTTTTTTCCACGGGGTTGCGAGAGCACGCCATAGGCACACATCAATTTTGATGATGTTCGAACTCCATCGGAATTTCCTGTAATTAAAATACCAACTAGGCCTACGTCAGTGGCCGCACCTCGCGGCCGAAATGTTTGAAGCTTCTCCCCGCTTCTCGAACAAACGGATGAAAACTCACAAAGCGACGCACAAATGATCTGTACACCTTTGCTAGGCTGATAGTAAGGGGGTATCATAGCTAGTATCATGCATGCCAACTAGGCAATTTTGATGAGCTGTCATAGAATTAATTAAATGAAGAAAGAGAGGGTTAAGTATCATATCATGAAACCGTATCATAATAAATGCTATGCTACTATGTGTCATGCATGACAATATAAATAAAGTACTACATATGATACTAGCTACTCTATGATACTATGCATTAGAGCGAGTACACAATAGAGTGACATAATTAAGACTAGCCATGATGGGTAGTAACATATAATGTTACTAGTCTATGTTACTACCTCTATAGTGGGGAGTAACATACGTGTAGTAACATGCAACACTTCATTTATTAGGCTATAGACTCATCTTGCCTTGAGATGTGTGATGTTACTCATACTACTAGTAAGACTAGCCACAATGGGTAGTAACATAGACTAGTAACATGCCCATGTTACTAGTCTATGTTACTACCTCTATAGTGGGGAGTAACATATGTGTGTGGTAACATGCAACACTTCATTTATTAGGATATAGACACATCTTGCCTTGATATATATGTGTGATGTTACTCATACTAGTAGTAACTAGCTATGTTACCACTTTCAACTCTTTCTTCATTTATTGCATGCCACATCATCTATTTAACCTAGATATCTGTGATGTTACTACCTATGTTACTCCCACTGTGCATAGGCTAAGACTACCCACAGTGGGAGTTGTTACTCCCACTGTGGGTAGTCAACAACTCCCACTGTGGGTAGTCTAAGACTACACACAGTGGGAGTAACATAGATAGTAAGATCACACATATCTAGATAAAATAGATGATGTGGCAAGCAATAAATGAAGAAATGGAGGAAAGTGGTAACATAGCTAGTTACTAGTAGTATGAGTAACATCACCCACATATCAAGACAAAATGAGTCTATAGCCTAATAAATGAAGTGATGCATGTTACCACACATATGTTACTCCCCACTATAGAGGTAGTAACATAGACTAGTAACATGTGCATGTTACTAGTCTATGTTACTACCCATTGTGGCTAGTCTAACTAGCTATGTTACCACTTTCCTCTCTTTCTTCATTTATTGCTTGCCACATCATCTATTTTATCTAGATACATGTGATGTTACTACCTATGTTATTCCCACTGTGGGTAGTCTAAGCAGGCTATAAGGAATAGAATAATATATGTGTGCTTATTAGTTGGAGGAAAGAGAAGAGAAGCAGGCTCTTGGTTAGTAGAGCCAGCTTCAACACGAGACCCAAGACACTTTGTGAGGATGTAAGGTGGGCCAACTATTGATAAACTAGTACGTATATAAAACTTATTATTGTACATGCCCGCTAAGAGGTTGGCTGTATATGACATGACAACTTCTTATAGCCGACCCTTGGCAGTATTATTAACCATGCTCTTAGTGAGGTAGCTAGTATATCCTAGACGACTAGCTAGTATGATGTGGCACACAATTAACTGAGGAAAGAGAGGATGTGGTATCATATCATGATACCGTGTCATATTAAATGTTGTACTGCTACTTTGTGTGATGCATGACAATTAGTAAGGCAACCTAAGATGCTAACTTATGATACTATATGCATTAAGGAAGTAGTATTCTACACTATCATATGCATGATACTAGTATATGATACTCCCCATTACAACCAACTTTATAGGGCTCAATTCAAAAATCTCACCAACCAAGGTAGATGATGAGTGGTGGAATACTTTTTGTAGTTTTCAAAAACACCCAATTAATGCTTTTGTTTTCCTCAAAAAATTATGTTTTCCAATGTATTAATTGCAATACATGCATGCATATATAAAGTACATGCATTGGTCAACTTTCTCTTAATATTTGCATGCAATGATTTAATGCACCTTGGAATCTGGACATGTGATGGGGAACAACCAAATTGAGCCTTATAAAATGGAAAAACTAAAATTTTGAGATAAGCCTATAAACCGGAAAGGAGGGAGTATATATGCATGATACTAGTATATGATCGGCAATACCTCCGTAATGCGCGCATGCATAGTATCATAAGTTAGTATCTTAGATTCCTTATTAATTGCCATGCATGACACAAACTAGTACAATATTTAATATGATACGGTATCATGATATGATACCACACCCTCTCTTTCATCATTTAACGCTGTGCCACATCATCCAAAAAGTCTAGTTGGCATGCATCGTACCGCTTGATACTCCCATATTATGACCTGCCTTATTAGGGTGGCCATAGTGGGTGTACATAGCCGGTATCATGCACTCAGGAATAGAAAATATGATGATGTGGCAAAGAAGCAGTAATATATATATATATATATATAACGCTAAACTAAGCGTGAGTGTAGAATAGCTTATTCTACACCCCAGTAACGGTACATACAAAATATAGTAACGCACTATGTAAAATATAGTAATTTTCGTAAAAATTTAGTAAATTACAAACTTAGATGATAAAAAAATATTTTTCGAATTACTACATTTATACACCGTTTTACTAGATTTTGTACATAACGTTACTAGGAGGTGTAGAATAAGCTATTTTACACTCACGTTTAGAATAGTGTTACCCTATATATATATATATACACACACACACACGCACACACATAAACACTATTCTGATCACGGGATATTATTTTGATCACAACCTGGACTTCCTGAGTTACACGCCTGAACTTCCCTCTGTAGGAACCCGACCTTCGGGCTATCTTCGCAACCGTGTCTCCCCGCGCGAATTATTCTGGTTAGTCGTGTTCTATATGATGTTAGTGTAATCTAGAGATGGTTTTTAGCAACTAAATGCTAGTTTTAAATAGAAATCTTGCTCGATGGCGCATTTTGCTCTCGGGTCGTGATGAAATTGTGTTTCTTGCAATTTTACTGCCTGTGTTGTTCGACCTGGACTTCCTCCTGTGCTAGGTTGAACTTCCGCCAACATTGCCCAAATGGGGCTTGCGATATATCTTTGGAAAGCTATGGACACCAGTATCATGACCCAAGTTAAATTTTTGGAAAAATGTAAGCGGTTCAAGAGCAGTTTTGAAAATCATTTTTTTCTTTATACAAAAAACGTGAATCGTATTTTCGATCACATTTCTAAACCATTTATCAGAATGAGGCAAATAATATGGCGTTGGAAATCTGCTGCAAAATCGCTCCTTCGACATGTTGAAAGTTTTCTCTAACTCCCGATGGATAGAGAGTACTTTGGAAAATCATAAAATTTCACAAACCGAACAGCCAAGTTCGTATTTTCAATGTAATTTCTAAACGGCTAATCTAATTGAGGCAAATGATATGGAGTTGGAAAGCTTAAGAAAATGCGCTACTTTTTCATGTTGAAAGTTTTTTCTAATTTTGAACGGTTTAAAAGTAATTTAGAAAACGGTACAAGTTCCACCGAGTTCATATTTTCAATCTAATTTTTTAACCGTACGTCCGAATGTCGCAAATGATATGGCGTTGGAAAGCTTGAGGAAATGCCAAACTTTTTGGTATATATTGTTTCTCTCAATTCCTTACTGTTTTAAGTCAATTTTTAAAATGGCTAAAAACATATGTTTGCCGTAATTTCTACGAACTTTACCGGAATGGGGCAAATAATATACGGTTCAAAATCTACGGAAAATGCAGAACTTTTTCATGTTGATGGTTTTCTCTGATTCCTAGCCGTTTTGAAGTAATTTCAAAAACAGCGAGATCATGCGTTCTGCCTTTATCGCGAAACGAATTCTTCGAAAATGCACCGCGTGAAGAACTTGAACTTCTCGGCATGTCTACTTGAACTTCACTCTGCTTTTCACGTGTATTTTTTCTCATAGATCTCCATCCACTGCTCGTAGCTCTCCATCCACTCACCGGAATTGAGCAACTGATATACCGATGGAAAGCTGATGTAAACATGCAAATTTCCCGTGTTGATCATTTTTTCATACTCGAGACGATTTTAAAAGTTTTTTATCTGAAATTCCTTCAGCGTAGTAGTTGAACTTCCTGCTGTTTTCACGTTGAACTTCTGTGACGTATTTTTGTTTGTAATTTTCTCATCCATTCGTCAGTGTTACACAAATAATATTCCTTTTGTACAAACCTCTCTCACAATAATTTTTTTAACTTTCTCCGACCAAGGAGTTGAACATACAAAAATGATATTCCTGCCGTTTTGAAGTAAATTAGGAAATGGCGAGATCATGATTTCTGCGTTCATCGCGAACGGAAATGCACTGCGTGAAGTAGTTGAACTTCTGGGGTATGTCTGTTTGAACTTCACTCTGTTTTTGACGTGCTGTTTTTTGCACTGTGTGAAGTAGTTGAACTTCTGGGGCATGTCTGTTTGAACTTCACTCTGTTTCACTTTATTGTATTTTTCTTATATGAAATACACACCATGTAGTACGTGAACTTCCGGTTGTTATCTCTTTGAACTTCTCTCTAGTTTGAGAGAATTATTTTAAAACACAAAAAATAACAAATTTTTATGTATTTTGGACATCTAGATACACGGTGAACCTCTCTCACAAGAATTTTTTGAACTTTTCCTTGCCAAGCACTTGAACTTCTAGCAACCATTTTTTCGTTTATGAGTTGTTTTTAAAAGTGCAAAAAATGGCGTTCTGTTTTTATTTTTTGAATAGGTAAATCCTAGGTTTTAATAAACTCCGAACTTCTCTGTTATTTCAATTTGAACTTCACCTTTTTATATTTTGAGTAAAGAATTGTATTCGATTTTTATACGGAAAAAGTTGAACATGGAAATACAAGGTGAACCTCTCTCGCAAGAATTTTTGAACTTCTCTGGACAAAGCACTTGAACTTCTTTCAACAAACCTTTTAAGCTTTTATTTTTTTATACTTTTATTCTCACCTGAAATGCATTTTTTGCAGTACTTGAACTTCTCATTGTTTTCATCATGAACTTCTGTCACATTTTTGTGTATACGTCGAATTACACACAATTGAAGGTCGGACGTCATTTTTTGCCATTTTTGAAAACATGTAATTGGAGGTCGGATGTCCCGCAATATAAATTATGAACCGTTCACGGAGGTGCACGTGAACTTCTTGCAACAAGTCTGAGTTTTTTATATACTTCGAACTTCTATGTATTTTAAATTGAACTTCTTAGTCTTATTTCTTCGAAAAAATATGTTTTCAAATAAGCATCAAACATTTTTTAAATTGAACCTCATACTTTTATTTTCCCGAGAAATGGAAAGAATTTTGGATTTTCCATATACATCAATTTTTTATATCTTGATTTAAATTTAACTTCATGATTTTATTTCTTTGGTAGCAAGGAAATATATTTTTTATAAATACCGAACTGCTCTATTTTTGTAAATTGGACTTCTTGGTTTCCTAGTTTGAACTTCGAAAGTTTTTTCTTTAGAAATGGAGAAATCCTTTTTATGAATCTTGAACTGTTCTATTTTAAGATTTTGAAATACTGCGTTATTTTATTTTGAACTTCTTGTTTTCATTCTTTAATAAGCAGGAAATTTTGAATTTTGTATAAACATCGTACTGCTCCATTTTTTAATCGAACTTCTAGGGTTTTTTCTAACGGAGAATATCCCGTTTTTATGTAAAAAAAATAAGATGTTTTTTTTCATTCTACCTTCTTGGGTTTCTAATAAGCTTTGAACTTATTTGTCTTTTAAATTTGAACCCCAAGGTTTTTTCTTGAAACGGGGAAATCCTTCTTTTTATAGTTTTTGAAATGATCATTTTTTTAATTCGAAATTCTAGGTTGTTCACTTGTGTGCGCACATTTTTTAGAGATAGAATAAAATATGCGTACATTTTTGTGAAGTAAATAGCAAGAGAGAAAAAATATAAGGATACGGTGTTGAGAGCAAGCCTATTGCTTAGGCCAACACACGTCCAGCAATCCTACAAGCACACACACACGCACACACATGTCCTGTAACCACACAGGAGTTATGTGAACCACTGTGATTGTTGGGAATCGTAGCATAATTTTAAAATTTTCCTACGCTCACCAAGATGCATCTATGGAGTATACTAGCAACGAGGGGAAAGGAGTGCATCTACATACCCTTGTAGATCGCGAGCGGAAGCGTTCCAATGAACGTGGATGACGGAGTCGTACTCGCCGTGATTCAAATCACCGATGACCGAGTGCCGAACGGACGGCACCTCCGCGTTCAACACACGTACGGTGCAGCGACGTCTCCTCCTTCTTGATCCAGCAAGGGGGAAGGAGAGGTTGATGGAGATCCAGCAGCACGACAGCGTGGTGATGGATGTAGCGGGATGCCGGCAGGGCTTCGCCGAGCATATACGAGAGAGAGAGGTGTTCCAGGGGGAGAGGGAGGCACCCAAGGCTGTCTTGTTCTTGCCCTCCCTCCCCCCCCCTTTATATAGGCCCCCTGGGGGGGCGCCGGCCCTGGAGATGGGATCTCAAGGGGGTGGGGGGCGGCGGCCAAAGGGGGGAAGGGGGTGCCTTGCCCCCAAGGCAAGTGGGAAGCCCCCCACCCTAGGGTTCCCAACCCTAGGCGCATGGGGGGAGGCCCATGGGGCGGCGCCCAGCCCACTAGGGGCTGGTTCCCTTCCCACTTCAGCCCATGGGGCCCTCCGGGATAGGTGGCCCCACCCGGTGGACCCCCGGGACCCTTCCGGTGGTCCCGGTACAATACCGGTAACCCCCGAAACTTTCCCGGTGGCCGAAACTTGACTTCCTATATATAATTCTTTACCTCCGGACCATTCCGGAACTCCTCGTGACGTCCGAGATCTCATCCGGGACTCCGAACAACTTTCGGGTTTCCGCATACACATATCTCTACAACCCTAGCGTCACCGAACCTTAAGTGTGTAGACCCTACGGGTTCGGGAGACATGCAGACATGACCGAGACGCCTCTCTGGTCAATAACCAACAGCGGGATCTGGATACCCATGTTGGATCCCACATGTTCCACGATGATCTCATCGGATGAACCACGATGTCGAGGATTCAATCAATCCCGTATACAATTCCCTATGTCCATCGGTATGTTACTTGCCCGAGATTCGATCATCAGTATCCCAATACCTTGTTCAATCTCGTTACCGGCAAGTCTCTTTACTCGTACCGCAATGCATGATCCCATGACTAACGCCTTAGTCACATTGAGCTCATTATGATGATGCATTACCGAGTGGGCCCAGAGATACCTCTCCGTCACACGGAGTGACAAATCCCAGTCTCGATCCGTGCCAACCCAACAGACACTTTCGGAGATACCCGTAGTGCACCTTTATAGTCACCCAGTTACGTTGTGACGTTTGGCACACCCAAAGCACTCCTACGGTATCCGGGAGTTGCACAATCTCATGGTCTAAGGAAAATATATTTGACATTGGAAAAGCTCTAGCAAACGAAACTACACGATCTTTTATGCTATGCTTAGGATTGGGTCTTGTCCATCACATCATTCTCCCAATGATGTGATCCCGTTATCAATGACATCCAATGCCCATAGTCAGGAAACCATGACTATCAGTTGATCAACGAGCTAGTCAACTAGAGGCTTAGTAGGGACACGTTGTAGTCTATGTATTCACACATGTATTACGATTTCCGGACAATACAATTATAGCATGAACAATAGACAATTACCATGAACAAAGAAATATAATAATAACCATTTATTATTGCCTCTAGGGCATATTTCCAACAGTCTCCCACTTGCACTAGAGTCAATAATCTAGTTACATTGTGATGAATCAAACACCCATTGCGTCCTGGTGTTGATCATGTTTTGCTCTAGGGAGAGGTTTAGTCAACGGATCTGCTACATTCAGGTCCGTATGTACTTTACAAATATCTATGTCTCCATTTTGAACACTTTCACGAATGGAGTTGAAGCGACGCTTGATATGCCTGGTCTTCCTGTGAAACCTGGGCTCCTTCGCATGTGCAATAGCTCCAGTGTTGTCACAGAAGAGAGTCATCGGGCCCGACGCATTGGGAATCACCCCTAGGTCGGTAATGAACTCCTTCATCCAGACTGCTTCCTGTGCTGCCTCCGAGGCTGCCATGTACTCCGCTTCACATGTAGATCCCGCCACGACACTTTGCTTGCAACTGCACCAGCTTACTGCTCCTCCATTCAAAATATACACGTATCCGGTTTGTGACTTCGAGTCATCCAGATCTGTGTCGAAGCTAGCGTCGACGTAACCCTTTACGACGAGCTCTTCGTCACCTCCATAAACGAGAAACATATCCTTAGTCCTGTTCAGGTACTTCAGGATATTCTTGACCGTTGTCCAGTGTTCCATGCTGGGATTACTTTGGTACCTTCCTACCAAACTTACGGCAAGGTTTACATCAGGTCTGGTACACAGCATGGCATACATAATAGACCCGATGGCCGAGGCATAGGGGATGACACTCATCTTTTCTATATCTTCTGCCGTGGTCGGGCATTGAGCCGTGCTCAATTGCACACCTTGCAATACAGGCAAGAACCCCTTCTTGGACTAATCCATATTGAACTTCTTCAATATCTTGTCAAGGTATGTACTTTGCGAAAGACCAATGAGGCGTCTCGATCTATCTCTATAGATCTTGATGCCTAATATATAAGCAGCTTCTCCAAGGTCCTTCATTGAAAAACACTTAATCAAATAGGCCTTTATACTTTCCAAGAATTCTATATCATTTCCCATCAATAATATGTCATCCACATATAATAAGAGAAATGCTACAGAGCTCCCACTCACTTTCTTGTAAACACAGGCTTCTCCATAAGTCTGTGTAAACCCAAACGCTTTGATCATCTCATCGAAGCGAATGTTCCAACTCCGAGATGCTTGCACCAGCCCATATATTGAGCGCTGGAGCTTGCATACTTTGGTAGCATTCTTAGGATCGACAAAACCTTCCGGCTGCATCATATACAACTCTTCCTTGAGGAAGCCGTTAAGGAATGCCGTTTTGACGTCCATCTGCCATATCTCATAATCATAGTATGCGGCAATTGCTAACATGATTCGGACGGACTTCAGCTTCGCTACGGGTGAGAAAGTCTCATCGTAGTCAACCCCTTGAACTTGTCGATAACCCTTAGCGACAAGTCGAGCTTTGTAGATGGTCACATTACCATCTGCGTCCGTCTTCTTCTTAAAGATCCATTTGTTTTCTATGGCTCGCCGCTCATCGGGCAAGTCAGTCAAAGTCCATACTTTGTTTTCATACATGGATTCTATCTCGGATTTCATGGCTTCAAGCCATTTGTCGGAATCCGGGCCCGCCATCGCTTCTTCATAGTTCGAAGGTTCACCGTTGTCTAACAACATGATTTCCAGGACAGGGTTGCCGTACCACTATGGTGCGGAACGTGTCCTTGTGGACCTACGAAGTTCAGTAACTTGATCTAAAGCTTCATGATCATCATCATTAACTTCCTCCCCAGTCGGTGTAGGCACCACAGGAACATTTTCCCGCGCTGCGCTACTTTCCGGTTCGGAAGGGGTGACTATCACCTCATCAAGTTCCACTTTCCTCCCACTCAATTCTTTCGAGAGAAACTCCTTCTCCAGAAAGGACCCGTTCTTAGAACCGAAGATCTTGCCTTCGGATCTGAGCTAGAAGGTATACCCAATAGTTTCCTTAGGGTATCCTATGAAGACGCATTTCTCCGACTTGGGTTCGAGCTTTTCAGGTTGAAGTTTCTTGACATCAGCATCGCATCCCCAAACTTTTAGAAACGACAGCTTAGGTTTCTTCCCAAACCATATTCATACGGTGTCGTCTCAACGGATTTCGACGGAGCCCTATTTAAAGTGAATGCGGCAGTCTCTAAAGCATAGCCCCAAAATGAGAGCGGTAAATCGGTAAGAGACATCATAGATCGCACCATATCCAATAGAGTGCGATTACGACGTTCGGACACACCATTTCTCTGAGGTGTTCCAGGCGGCGTGAGTTGTGAAACTATTCCACATTTCCATAAGTGTGTACCAAATTCGTGACTTAAATATTCTCCACCACGATCTGATCGTAAGAATTTTATTTTCCTGTCACGTTGATTCTCAACTTCACTCTGAAATTCCTTGAACTTTTCAAAGGTTTCAGACTTGTGTTTCATTAGGTAGACATACCCATATCTACTTAAATCATCAGTGAGAGTGAGAACATAACGATATCCTCCGCGAGCCTCAACACTCATTGGACCACACACATCGGTATGTATGATTTCCAATAAGTTGGTTGCTCGCTCCATTGTTCCGGAGAACGGAGTTTTGGTCATCTTACCCATGAGGCATGGTTCGCACGTGTCAAATGATTCGTAATCAAGAGACTCCAAAAGTCCATCTGCATGGAGCTTCTTCATGCGCTTGACACCAATGTGACCAAGGCGGCAGTGCCACAAGTATGTGGGACTATCGTTATCAACTTTACATCTTTTGGTATTCACACTATGAACATGTGTAACATCACGTTCGAGATTCATCAAAAATAAACCATTGACCAGCGGGGCATGACCATAAAACATATCTCTCAAATAAATAGAACAACCATTATTCTCGGATTTAAATGAGTAGCCATCTCGAATTAAACGAGATCCAGATACAATGTTCATGCTCAAAGCTGGCACTAAATAACAATTATTGAGGTTTAAAACTAATCCCGTGGGTAGATGCAGAGGTAGCGTGCCGACGGCGATCACATCGACCTTGGAACCATTCCCGACGCGCATCGTCACCTCGTCCTTCGCCAGTCTCCGTTTATTCCGTAGTTCCTGTTTTGAGTTACAAATATGAGCAACCGCACCGGTATCAAATACCCAGGAGCTACTACGAGTACTGGTAAGGTACACATCAATTACATGTATATCACATATACCTTTGGTGTTGCCGGCCTTCTTCTTGTCCGCTAAGTATTTGGGGCAGTTCCGCTTCCAGTGACCACTTCCCTTGCAATAAAAGCACTCAGTCTCGGGCTTGGGTCCATTCCTTGGCTTCTTCCCGGCAACTGGCTTACCGGGCGCGGCAACTCCCTTGCCGTCCTTCTTGAAGTTCTTCTTACCCTTGCCTTCTTGAACTTAGTGGTTTTATTCACCATCAACACTTGATGTTCTTTTCTGATCTCCCCTTCCGCTGATTTCAGCATTGAATACACCTCAGGAATGGTCTTTTCCATCCCCTGCATATTGTAGTTCATCACAAAGCTCTTGTAGCTTGGTGGAAGCGACTGGAGGATTCTGTCAATGACCGCGTCATCCGGGAGATTAACTCCCAGCTGGGATAAGCGGTTGTGTAACCCAGACATTCTGAGTATGTGCTCACTAACAGAACTATTCTCCTCCATTTTATAGCTGAAGAACTTGTCGGAGACATCATATCTCTCGACCCGGGCATGAGCTTGAAAAACCAGTTTCAGCTCCTCGAACATCTCATATGCTCCATGTTTCTCAAAACGCTTTTGGAGACCCGGTTCTAAGCTGTAAAGCATGCCGCACTGAACGAGGGAGTAATCATCAGCACGCTGCTGCCAAGCGTTCATAACGTCTTGGTTCTCTGGGATTGGTGCATCACCTAGCGGTGCTTCTAAGACATAATCTTTCTTGGCTACTATGAGGATGATCCTCAGGTTCCGGACCCAGTCCGTATAGTTGCTGCCATCATCTTTCAGCTTGGTTTTCTCTAGGAACGCGTTGAAATTGAGGACAACGTTGGCCATTTGATCTACAAGACATAGTGTAAAGATTTTAGACTAAGTTCATGATAATTAAGTTCATCTAATCAAATACTCAATGAACTCCCACTCAGATAGACATCCCTCTAGTCATCTAAGTGAAACATGATCCGAGTTAACTAGGCCGTGTCCGATCATCACGTGAGACGGACTAGTCAAGATCGGTGAACATCTCCATGTTGATCGTATCTTCTATACGACTCATGCTCGACCTTTCGGTCCTCCGTGTTCCGAGGCCATGTCTGTACATGCTAGGCTCGTCAAGTCAACCTAAGTGTATTGCGTGTGTTCCGAGGCCATGTCTGTACATGCTAGGCTCGTCAACACCCGTTGTATTCGAACGTTAGAATCTATCACACCCGATCATCACGTGGTGCTTCGAAACAACGAACCTTCGCAACGGTGCACAGTTAGGGTGAACACTTTCTTGAAATTATTATAAGGGATCATCTTACTTACTACCGTCGTTCTAAGCAAATAAGATGCAAAAACATGATAAACATCACATGCAATCAAATAGTGACATGATATGGCCAATATCATCATGCTCCTTTGATCTCCATCTTCGGGGCACCATGATCATCTTCGTCACCGGCATGACACCATGATCTCCATCATCATGATCTCCATCATTGTGTCTTCATGAAGTCGTCACGCCAACGATTACTTCTACTTCTATGGCTAACGCGTTTAGCAACAAAGTAAAGTAATTTACATGGCGTTATTCAATGACACGCAGGTCATGCAAAATAATAAAGACAACTCCTATGGCTCCTGCCGGTTGTCATACTCATCGACATGCAAGTCGTGATTCCTATTACAAGAATATGATCAATCTCATACATCACATATATCATTCATCACATCTTCTGGCCATATCACATCACATAACATATGCTGCAAAAACAAGTTAGACGTCCTCTAATTGTTGTTGCAAGTTTTTACGTGGTTTGTAGGTTTCTAGCAAGAACGTTTCTTACCTACGTATGACCACAACGTGATTTGCCAATTTCTATTTACCCTTCATAAGGACCATTTTCATCGAATCCGTTCCGACTAAAGTAGGAGAGACAGACACCCGCTAGCCACCTTATGCAACTAGTGCATGTCAGTCGGTGGAACCTGTCTCACGTAAGCGTACGTGTAAGGTCGGTCCGGGCCGCTTCATCCTACAATGCCGCCGAAACAAGAAACGACTAGTAGCGGCAAGAAGAATTGGCAACATCAACGCCCACAACTTCTTTGTGTTCTACTCGTGCATAGTAACTACGCATAGGCCTGGCTCATGATGCCACTGTTGGGAATCGTAGCATAATTTTAAAATTTTCCTATGCTCACCAAGATGCATCTATGGAGTATACTAGCAACGAGGGGAAAGGAGTGCATCTACATACCCTTGTAGATCGCGAGCGGAAGCGTTCCAATGAACGTGGATGACGGAGTCGTACTCGCCGTGATTCAAATCACCGATGACCGAGTGCCGAACGGACGGCACCTCCGCGTTCAACACACGTACGGTGCAGCGACGTCTCCTCCTTCTTGATCCAGCAAGGGGAAGGAGAGGTTGATGGAGATCCAGCAGCACGACGGCGTGGTGGTGGATGTAGCGGGATGCCGGCAGGGCTTCGCCGAGCATATACGAGAGAGAGAGAGAGGTGTTGCAGGGGGAGAGGGAGGCGCCCAAGGCTGTCTTGTTCTTGCCCTCCCTCCCCCCTTTATATAGGCCCCCTGGGGGGCGCCGGCCCTGGAGATGGGATCTCAAGGGGGGGGGGCGGCGGCCAAAGGGGGGAAGGGGGTGCCTTGCCCCCCAAGGCAAGTGGGAAGCCCCCCCACCCTAGGGTTCCCAACCCTAGGCGCATGGGGGGAGGCCCATGGGGGGGCGCCCAGCCCACTAGGGGCTGGTTCCCTTCCCACTTCAGCCCATGGGGCCCTCCGGGATAGGTGGCCCCACCCGGTGGACCCCGGGGACCCTTCCGGTGGTCCCGGTACAATACCGGTAACCCCCGAAACTTTCCCGGTGGCCGAAACTTGACTTCCTATATATAATTCTTTACCTCCGGACCATTCCGGAACTCCTCGTGACGTCCGGGATCTCATCCGGGACTCCGAACAACTTTCGGATTTCCGCATACACATATCTCTACAACCCTAGCGTCACCGAACCTTAAGTGTGTAGACCCTACGGGTTCGGGAGACATGCAGACATGACCGAGATGCCTCTCTGGTCAATAACCAACAGCGGGATCTGGATACCCATGTTGGATCCCACATGTTCCACGATGATGTCATCGGATGAACCACGATGTCGAGGATTCATTCAATCCCGTATACAATTCCCTTTGTCCATCGGTATGTTACTTGCCCGAGATTCGATCGTCAGTATCCCAATACCTTGTTCAATCTCGTTACCGGCAAGTCTCTTTACTCGTACCACAATGCATGATCCCGTGACTTACGCCTTAGTCACATTGAGCTCATTATGATGATGCATTACCGAGTGGGCCCAGAGATACCTCTCCGTCACACGGAGTGACAAATCCCAGTCTCGATCCGTGCCAACCCAACAGACACTTTCGGAGATACCCGTAGTGCACCTTTATAGTCACCCAGTTACGTTGTGACGTTTGGCACACCCAAAGCACTCTTACGGTATCCGGGAGTTGCACGATCTCATGGTCTAAGGAAAAGATACTTGACATTGGAAAAGCTCTAGCAAACGAAACTACACGATCTTTTATGCTATGCTTAGGATTGGGTCTTGTCCATCACATCATTCTCCCAATGATGTGATCCCATTATCAATGACATCCAATGCCCATAGTCAGGAAACCATGACTATCAGTTGATCAACGAGCTAGTCAACTAGAGGCTTAGTAGGGACACGTTGTAGTCTATGTATTCACACATGTATTACGATTTCCGGACAATACAATTATAGCATGAACAATAGACAATTACCATGAACAAAGAAATATAATAATAACCATTTATTATTGCCTCTAGGGCATATTTCCAACAGTGACGGCTGGTGTATAACTGTAGTACAACTTGGCGTACATCTGTAGTAGAATTTTCATGGTCGCTGACATACAACTGTAGTAGAACGTAGCGTATAGCCATAGTAGAACTTCACCACCACCGGCGTTTAGTTGTAGTAGAACATATAGGTGTAGTAGAACGTCTTGTGGTGATAACAGGTGCAGGTGGCGTGACTTGCTACTGCAGAAGCAGTCAGCAGAAGGAGGGCCGACTCGGCAACGGAAGGCTTGCGTGTGCAGATTTAGATTTGCTTGCGCTGGATACTGAACGAAAGGATTCTGCCTGTGACCGTGGTGGTCCAGCGACGCGAGGTGAGTGGCATGGCGAAGGGAGTCAGAGGAGCCAATCAAACACCTGCCAGTTCATATCAATAATTTTTTGTTAGTTCAAAATTAAGAGTAGATAAGCAGTAAGACTAGCATATTTCCCCTTTTTGTTTGTTTGTAGAAGATGTGCATTGGTATTGCTGTTTGAAAACGAACTCTGCTGATGTTTGAAGACTAACACATCTAGTTGAGTATTCTACAAACCTGTCCATCCGCTTCAATAATTCATAGCATTGACCATACAAATTCAGAGTTCATTCAGTAGTAGGAACGACATGACACCATCAACTGTCGACTAAATCTAACAGCCTACCATCAAATTATAAACAAGTGGGGTCGGGATGTAAAACATTGTTGATCTAGAATTATTTTTTCACATGCTAGTACCTTTTGCCTGCAGCTGCTTGTTGCTACTTGCTTGTCCGCCAAAACCAACACCCACGTGCCAAGAAATGTTGCTGCCGCCGGCCAAATTGTCAGCTGCACAGGTATGTTTGCTTGACAGTGCACCGGTTTCACTCGACAGATTGTCACTGGTTTTCCTTTAAGATGACGCGGTCTACATCAACTGGCCATTTGAGGAGAGGATTCACATATGTAGTGAAGAAACAGAAAATGGCACCCATCATGGATGGTGCGCTGGCGAGAATAGCATGGTTGCAGCGGGATCCGAGGGACATTGCGCCACTTACCTGGGCTTTGTCATTGAATGGCCTAGGCACCACGGTGGAAGAGCCCCACCGGGATGAGGCGGTGCGGTGGCTGTGGAGCCTCGCCGGGGGAAGTCAGGAAGAGCCGGAGGGCGGGAGACACAGCCGTGGGTTTCTGGCGCGCGGCGCCTCGGGGAGGCCTACATCGCGTGGGGGAGGAGACTTGGCAGAGGAACCGGAGGCACTCGCTCGATCTCGTCAACGGGGAAGAACGCGGGCACGCCCACGAGCACAGGCACCGGCGACGCGTGGAGGTGCGTGGATCCCGGTGGCGGCGGTGGTGGGAAGGTGGCGGTGCGGGGAGGTGGGTCGCGATGGCGGTTGTGCGTAGGCGGCGGTGCAGGGAAGTGGCAGGGCGGCGCACGGGGCTGCTAGGTCGGCGCCCAAGCTTGGGCGCGGCGGCGAGGATCTAGGAGGCCGCGCCACCGGAGGTCTGGGGAGGTCGCGCCGTCGGAGGATCTGGGGAAGTCGCGCCGCCGGCAGAGGGGGTGGTTGGGGTCGGGGTGGGGTGGGCTTTTTTATTTTTTTTATTTGCTGGTTCGGAAGTTCGGGAGCATCTCGATCGCGGCCTTATAAGGGTGTTGTGCTCAGAATAACTATTGTAATACCATGATTAGAATAGTGTTGTCGTGATGCTATTCATCACACAGGGTGCAGAATAGGTTATTCTTCACCCGAGGTAATCTTACGACCACTTTCATAATTAAATTACATTTGGAATTCAAATAGTTACATTTCTATTGACTCACTACGTAAAATTTGGTATAAGAAAATAAAAATATAGGTAATAAGACAAGATAATTTGGAGTTTATGTATATTTTGCACAATCTTTTTACGTTTGTAATTTTACATAACATAAAATATTTGTAACAGCGATTATATATTTCTTACGGTCTATTTTTACGTCAGAAATAAGACAAAACTTACGGAACGTAAAATTACAGTGCATTGGTGGTAAAATAGAGGGGAGTGAAGATAACTATTCCTCACCCAGGGTGACGAATAGTCAATATATATATATATATATATATATATATATATATATATATATATATATATATATATATATATATATATATATATATAGAAAATCCATCCTACCACCCGGTGGTAGTTACCTCATATGTCTCATATACTACCATGTATATACTACTTTATCATTTTAAATATATTCGTATACTATATCTAAGATATTTTAAAGCAAGTTATATGAAAAAATTGCATGTGAGCCCATAGTTTTTGTTATATTTGTGAAATACGTACATATTTCTACGTAAAAAAGAGCGTACTCAAAACATGGTATATACTACGTAAAAATTAGTATATATACTACCTAATCATTGTTATATACTACATACTACACGTATGTACTCTCAATTTCGACGGATACTACATATAACTACCACTGCTTGCAGGAAACATTTGTCCTATATATATATATATATATATCCAGTCGGTCTATTATGCTAATATTAGCAGAATAACTATTCTGATAACACTTCCGCACTGCATGCTCAACGCAAGTGCACGTCATTGTTTGAACCAAGTGTGCTGCAGTACTCACGCGAGTGAACTTCGTGTCGGAAAAAACTGCACGCTTGTGTTTTTTGGTACCATTTTTGCTCTAGTTTTTTAACTGTTTGTCGAAATGAGGCGTGTAATATACCATTGAAAAGCTATGGATTAGGCGCAACTTCGCCATGTTGAACACTTTTCGAGATTCCTCACGGTTTAAGAGCAGTTTCGAAAATGGTGCGGCCCACGACAAGTGACAGCGAGCGTTTTTTCGCGTTTTTTTGAAACCGCTCATCGGAATGAAGCAAATGATACACCGTTCGAAATATATCATCGAGGTGCATCTTTTTCATATGTATTATTTTCTCTGATTCGTTACGGTTTAAGAGCAGTTTGAAATTTACTAAATCGCGGAATTCTGTTTTTCAATTTTTTTTTTCAAAATTTTGGTACTGTTTTCGCTCCAGTTTTTTAATTGCTTGTCGAAACGATGCGTGCGATACGCCGTTGAAAAGCTATGGACGAGGCGCAACTTTCATATGTGGTAATGTTTTGAGATTTCTTACAGTTTTAAGTTAATTTTAGAAACCGTGCGGCAGACGATGAGTGGCAGCGGCGGTTTTTCACTAAATTTTTTTTGAACCGCTGGTCGAAATGATTCAAATCATATGCCGTTGGATAGATATCAACGAGACGCAACTTTTTCATGTAGAACACTCTCTCTAATTCCTTACGGTTTAAGAGCGATTTTGATTTTACCGAAAAGCGGACACTGTTTTTCGCGAGACCAAAATCGTCATGTGTACTTCATCGAACAAAAGAACGCACTGCTTCAAACGGAAACCGCACTGCAGCAGACAGTCAAGTGAACTTCATGATTTCTTTTTGTCGGACATAAACTTTCTCGCACAATTTTTTGTTGTCTTTTTTTCAACTTTTTTTTGAACGAGTGTGGACCACAACACTTACGAAAGTGAACCGTAACACTACCCAAAGTGAACCACATGAGTTCTTGTTGTCTTTTTTTCATACTTATTAATTTTTTACGCGCGTTGACCAAGCGAGTGGACCTTTCATCGGACAGAAGAACGCACTGCTTCAAATTGAAAACCGCACTGCATGAGTCGGGCAAGTGAACTTCATGGTTTCTTTTGTCCGATGAAATTTTTCTTAGACGAGGAAGTGGACCGCACTTCACATCGGGCAGAAATAAACTGCAACACTATCAAGAAGTGGGCAGAAGTGTACTTCAAAGTCCTTCGGAGTGGACCTTTTTCAAGACCAAAGTGCACCGCATTTGCATGATTTTTTAATTCATTTCTTTTAAAATGTGTGCACTGGAAAGTCCTTCGTGGTGGACATTTTTTTTGCAAACCAAAGTGCACTGCATTTTTGCATGTTTTTAAATGCATTTTGTTTTAAAATGTGTGTAGTGAAAAGTCCTTTGCGGTGGAATTTTTTGTAGACCAAAGTGCACTATAGTTTTGCATGTTTTTAAATGCATTTTGTTTTGAAGTGTGTGTACGGAAAAGTCCTTCGTGGTGGACTTTTTGTAGACCAAAGTACACTGCAGTGTTGCATGTTTTTAAATGCATTTTGTTTGAAATCTGAAGAGTCCTTTGTAGTGGAATTTTTCAAGACCAAAGTGCATCGCATTTTCCTGGTTTTTTACTGCACTATGGCAACAAAGAAAAACTTGAAATTTTTTGCTGCTTTTTTGACAACAAGGGAATTGCATTTTTTTCACTTTCCATATCTGCAGACAACTCGAATCTTGACTGCACGGTGCCGACAGGTGTGCTGCTTACACTCACACGGTGCACTGCACGACCAAAATCAACAGCAAAAAATTGAAGAATACACACACAAAAATTGTGAGCTCCAAGCCCAGCGAGCTGCTGCTCGTCCTTGATCTCATGGCGACAGAGGACACAGGTGCTCAGGGGCGGACTTGCTGGAAGGCAGCAGTCCAAAAAAATCTGATGTGATGGCTCTTCACACTGCACTTCCCCTGCAACCGAACCACGTAAAGATCCCGAGTGAACTGCTCTCTCTAGTCGGAGGCATGGTGTGCTGGAGGAGGTCAAGCTAGCGCGAGGTGGAGCTCCTTGACGCACGCCAGATCCGCGAGCACTGCACGCCGGCGTCCCACGGAAACCACAACAAGCAGACGTATGTGATCCCATAGCCGGTCCACACGCACAGCTCCCGCGTGGGGACACGCCGTCGGGGGTGGACTGCGCGTGCGCCAGTGTGCACTGCGGCCACGAAACGGAGTCAAAGAAGGGCCAAGGGGGCAGGCCAGATCCGTCGATGAAGAAGGTTGGGGAGGCCGGTGCCACGCTCCTCACGCACATCCCCTACAGATTAGGGGGAGCGGCAACCGTCGGCTTGTCGGATGTGGCGGGCAGGCCGGAACCCATCTAGCGGCGGGTGGGGGAGGCTGGCTTGGAGGAATAGTGGCACCAGCTCCTGCGCACGACGCCGTGGGTGGCGCAGGGGAGGCGCGCCATTCGGGGACGTCGTGGCGTCTGCCATCTAGTGCAGCGGCACTGGTGCGGCCAGTGGCTGGGGAGGAGGCTCGAGGGAAGGCGCCGGTCGGGAGGTGGGGAGGGGGGCGGCGCCATGGGAAGAAGGTTGGAGGGGGGCGGCGCCAGGGGAGGAGGCTAGAGTGGGGCGGCGCCGGGGGAGGAGGATGGAGGGCGCGGCACCGGGGGAGGAGATGAAGGTAGTTGGTCGTGGGGAATTGGGGGAGGCGTCGGTGGGGGAGGAAGCGAGACAGAGAGGTGGTGGAGTGGTGGGTGTGGGGTGCTACATCTTGAGCACTGTGTTGGTTTTCCCTTGAAGAGGAAAGGGTGATGCAGCAAAGTAGCGTAAGTATTTCCCTCAGTTTTTGAGAACCAAGGTATCAATCCAGTAGGAGGCCACGCACGAGTCCCTTGCACCTACACAAACAAATAAATCCTCGCAACCAACGCAATAAAGGGGTTGTCAATCCCTTCACGGTCACTTACGAGAGTGAGATCTGATAGATATGATAAGATAATATTTTTGGTATCTTTATGATAAAGATGCAAAGTAAAGAAAGCAAAATAAAGACGGCGCTAGAAATAGCTTGTGGACGGGAGATTAATATGATGGAAAATAGACCCGGGGGCCATAGGTTTCACTAGTGGCTTCTCTCATGAGCATAAATATTACGGTGGGTGAACAAATTACTGTTGAGGAATTGATAGAATTGAGCATAGTTATGAGAATATCTAGGTATGATCATGTATATAGGCATCACGTCCGAGACAAGTAGACCGACTCCTGCCTGCATCTACTACTATTACTCCACACATAGACCGCTATCCAGCATGCATCTAGCGTATTAAGTTCAAAAGAACAGAGTAACGCTTTAAGTAAGATGACATGATGTAGAGGGATAAACTCATGCAATATGATATAAACCCCATCTTGTTATCCTCGATGGCAACAATACAATACGTGCCTTGCTGCCCCTACTGTCACTGGGAAAGGATACCGCAAGATTGAACCCAAAGCTAAGCACTTCTCCCATTGCAAGAAAGATCAATCTAGTAGGCCAAACCAAACTGATAATTCGAAGAGATTTGCAAAGATAACCAATCATACATAAAAGAATTCAGAGAAGATTCAAATATTGTTCATAGATAAACTGGATCATGAACCCACAATTCATCGGTCTCAACAAACACACCGCAAAAGAAGATTACATCGAATAGATCTCCACAAGAGAGGGGGAGAACATTGTATTGAGATCCAAAAAGAGAGAAGAAGCCATCTAGCTAATAACTATGGACCCGAAGGTCTGAGGTAAACTACTCACACATCATCGGAGAAGCTATGGTGTTGATGTAGAAGCCCTCCGTGATCGATGGCCCCTCCGGCGGAGCTTCGGAAAAGGCCCCAAGATGGGATCTCACGGGTACAGAAGGTTGCAGCGGTGGAATTAGGTTTTTGGCTCCGTTTCTGGTAGTTTGGGGGTATGTAGGTATATATAGGAGGAAGAAGTACGTCGATGGAGAAACGTGGGGCCCACGAGGGTGGAGGGCGTGCCCAGGGGGTAGGCGCGCCCCCTACCTCGTGCCTTCCTGGTTGATGTCTTGACGTAGGGTCCAAGTCCTCTGGATCACGTTTGTTCCAAAAATAACGTTCCCGAAGGTTTCATTCCGTTTGGACTCTGTTTGATATTCTTTTTCTGCGAAACTCTGTAATAGGCAAAAAACAGCAATTCTGGGATGGGCCTCCGGTTAATAGGTTAGTCCCAGAAATAATATAAAAGTGTATAATAAAGCCCAATAATGTCCAAAACAGAATATAATATAGCATGGAGCAATCAAAAATTATAGATACGTTAGAGACGTATCATGGGGCAGTTTTTTTCTATTTCTATCGTTCGAGTCGGGTAGGTGTGGGATGGGTCAGGTGTTAGCATAATAAGGTTATGTGTTAGCATAAACACTATTCTGATCACGGGACCAGAATAATATTCTCATCACAACATGAACTTCCCGAGTAACGCGCCTGACCTTCCCCGAGTACTAGGTTGAACTTCAGCTAAAAGGTGTCCAAATGGGGCTTGCGATATACCATTGGAAAGCTATGGACACCAGTATCATGACCTAAGTTAAATTTTTGGCAAAATGTAAGCGGTTTAAGAGCAGTTTTGAAAACCGTTTTTTCTTCGTACAAAACACCTGAATCGTATTTTCGATCGCATTTCTAAACCGTTTATCGGAATGAGGTAAATAATATGGCGTTGGAAAGCTGCTGCAAAACCGCTCCTTCGACATGTTGAAAGTTTTCTCTAATTCCCTATGGATAAAGAGTAATTTGGAAAATCATAAAATTTTGCAAACCGAACAGCCGAGTTCGTATTTTCAATGTAATTTCTAAGTGGCTAATCCAATTGAGGCAAATGATATGGCGTTGGAAAGCTTGTGAAAATGCTCTACTTTTTCAGGTTGAAAGTTTTTTCTAACTTTGAACGGTTTAAAAGTAATTTATAAAATGGTACAAGTTCCATCGAGTTTGTATTTTCAAACTAATTGTTTAACCGTACGTCCGAATGCAACAAATGATATGGCATTGGAAAGCATGAGGAAATGCGAAACCGTTTTCTATATATATTGTTTCTCTCAATTCCTTACTATTTTAATTCGATTTTGAAAATGGCTAAAAATGTATTTTGCCGTAATTACTACAAACTTTATCGAAATGGGGCAAATAATATACCGCTGAAAAGTTACGAAAAATGCGAAACTTTTTCATGTTGATGTTTTCTCTGATTCCTAGCCATTTTTAAGTAATTTCAAAAACAGCGAGATTATGCGTTCTTCCTTTATCGCGAAATGAATTCTTCGAAAATGCACCGCGTGAAGAACTTGAACTTCTCGGCATGTCTACCTGAACTTCACTCTGTTTTTCACGTGTTTTTTTGCTCGTATATCTTCATCCACTGCTAGTAGCTCTCCATCCATTCACCGGAATTGAGCAGGTGATATACCGATGGAAAGCTGCTGTAAACACGCAACTTTCCCGTGTTGATCATTTTTTCATACTCGCTACGATTTTAAAAGTTTTTCATCTAAAATTCATTCAGCGTAGTAGTTGAACTTCCTCTGTTTTCACGTTGAACTTCTGTGATGTATTTTTGTTTGTAATTTTCTCATCCATTCGTCAGTGTTACACAAATAATATTCCTTTTGTACAAACGTCTCTCACAATAATTTTTTTAACTTTCTCCGACCGAGGACTTGAACTTACACAAATGATATTCCTGTTGTTTTGAGGTAAATTAGAAAATGGCGAGATCATGATTTCTGCGTTCATCGCAAACGGAAATGCACTGCGTGAAGTAGTTGAACTTCTGGGCATGTCTGTTTGAACTTCACTCTGTTTTTGACGTGCTGTTTTTTTGCACTGCGTGAAGTAGTTGAACTTCTAGGGCATGTCTGTTTGAACTTCACTCTGTTTTTAACGTGCTGTTTTTTGCACTGCGTGAAGTAGTTGAACTTCTAGGGCATGTCTGTTTGAACTTCACTCTGTTTTTGACGTGCTGTTTTTTGCACTGCGTGAAGTAGTTGAACTTCTGGGGCATGTCTATTTGAACTTCACTCTGTTTAACTCTGTTTCACTTTATTGTAATTTTCTTATATGAAATACACACCATGTAGTCTGTGAACTTCCGGTTGTTATCACTTTGAACTTCTCTCTGGTTTGAGAGAATTATTTTAAAACACAAAAAACTACATTTTTTTATGTATTTTGGACATCTAAATACATGGTGAACCTCTCTCACAAGAATTTTTTGAGCTTTTCCTCGCCGAGCACTTGAACTTCTAGCAACCATTTTTTTCCGTTTATGAGTTGTTTTTAAAAGTGCAAAAAATGGCGTTGTGTTTTTTATTTTTTTTGAACAGGTAAATCCTAGGTTTTAATAAACTTCAAACTTCTGTGTTATTTCAATTTGAACTTCACCTTTTTATATTTTGATTAAAGAATTGTATTCGATTTTTATACGAAAAAATTCGAGCATGGAAATAAAAGGTGAACCTCTCTCGCAAGGATTTTTGGACCTCCCCGGACAAAGCACTTGAACTTCTTTCAACAAACCTTTTAAGCTTTTATTTTTCTATACTTTTATTCTCACCTGAAATGAATTCCTTGTAGTACTTGAACTTCTTGTTGTTTTCACTATGAACTTCTTTCAACAGGTAAGAATTTTTTGAATACATCAAAACGTGTTTTAAATGGTATACAAGAAAATTTTAAACCGTTCATCGAAATGTGGCACATAATATACCCGGTGGAAAGCTTATGAATCGCAGCAAGTTTTTCATGTAGACATGTGTTACAAATTCGTTGTCGTTTGAGAGCAGTTTTTAAAATGGCAAAACAACGTTGTTTTTTGCTTTTCAAAACAAGATGTAAATGAATGACGGACGTCTTGTAAATATAATTTTTGAATCATGCAGGGTGGAGCACGTGAATTTTGTGCAACAAACCTTTTAGGCTTTTAGTTTTGTATTCTTTTATTCTCTTATGAAATGAAGTAGTTGAACTTCTCGCTGTTTTCACCTTGAACTTTTGTCATGTATTTTTGTTCAACCTCTCTCACAAGAATTTTTAAAATTTCTCGGGTAGAGCACTTGAACTTCTAGCAACAAATTTTTTACCATTTTCTTTTTCATTCTTTTTTAATACAAAATTCACACCGTGTAGTACGTGAACTTCTGGCTCTTATCAATTTGAACTTCTCTCTGCTTGTCTTTAGTAACGTAAAAATTTAAGTTTTTATACACATCGAACCGCTCTAATTTTTTTATTCTCATTTGAAACGCATCTCATGTAGTAGTTGAACTTCTCGCTGTTTTGGACGTCTCTGTGTCGTAGTTTTTTAACTTGTTCGGGGCTTCACGTTTTTTATAGTTTTTTTTACATTAAACCAACATACTAAAAGCACATTTTTGCATCAATGCATACTATTGAACTTCATGAAACAATACAAAACAAGAAATTAGATAACCCGATGTACAAATGGGGGCCAAATAAACAAACAATCTT
This sequence comes from Triticum aestivum, assembly GCF_018294505.1. Classification (NCBI taxonomy): domain Eukaryota; kingdom Viridiplantae; phylum Streptophyta; class Magnoliopsida; order Poales; family Poaceae; genus Triticum; species Triticum aestivum. The sequence continues at coordinate 334,304,419 of NC_057802.1, read as the reverse complement.
ATTCCCTTTCATACGGCTCCAAAATTTCACATGTCCAAAGGAACTTCACTTAGTTGTCTCACCTTCATCATACACCTTGCACATCCAAACCAAAATCAAAATCAAAACCATGCCTCTCCAAACACAACATGTGCACAGAGAGAGCTATAGTTGTTCCTTCCCAGGTATATGTGAACTTCTACGGTCGATGTATTTTTTCTATAGTAGATGCATAACAACTACGGGGAGGAGAATCTTTTTGTTAGTAACGGAAAAAATCGAGTATTTGTAATAAATAACAAACCGCTCCACTTTTCGAAATTGAACTTCTTGGTTTATTATTTACTAACGAGGAAAATCTGGGTTTTTCATATAAATTAAACTTTTCTATTTAAAAAAATTGAACTCCTTGGTTTTTCCAATTTGGACTTGGTGTTATTTCTTTTAGTAACGGAAAAAATCCTAGTTTCTTAATAAACATCCACCTATTCCGTATTTTAAAAATAAACTTTGAAGTTTCTTTAACAGAGACAATCCCTTTTTCTATGAAATTGTTTGAGATGCTTTTTTAATTTGATCTTCTTACGGTTGCTAATAAACATTGAACTTCTTCGTATTTTTAAATTTGAACCTCTAGGCTTTAAATCCATAAAAAATATTCTTGGTTTCGGTTTTTAGACACGAGAAAAATCTTATTGTTATTTTAACATTGAACTGCTCGCCTTTTGTAATTTGAGGCTCCTTTTTTATTTTTTTGAAATAGAACATCCTTTTTTTGTAAATATGAGTTGTTGTCCATTATTTTAATTTAACCTTATTTGAACTTCATGGATTTTTTTAGCGCTAACTTTCAAAATAAGGGGGGGGGAGTTTTTTCAACAAACATTTTTTGAAGGTTTCCTTAGTGTTTATGTTTGTTCTATTTTTACCAATTCTGAACTTGCGTGCACTTGTTCTTTCAGACACAAACAATTGTAGTTTAAAAATTTGAACCTCGGGATTTATGTGTACTCTCTCCTATAAATGAGGTTAAGGAATCTTTTTTGCACAAGTGAACTTCTGACATTTGAAAAGGAAAAATTCCTATGAAGCTTCAACTATGTCGAGAACATACATATGTGAGGAACACCCCCACCCAGATTTGCACTATCTTTCAAACATATAACAAACATTAGACCGCACATATTTTACAACCAAAACGAAGCAACATTACAACAACCAAGGAGATGTTGGGAAGAAAAAAGCAGAGCAGGCGCAGTTATAACAAATAATATGCCACAAGTACTTTGCTTACAACATCAAACACCTTTGTTATTTTAATTTTAATTTTTGTTTAAAAAAATATCAACAACACATGGCTCACTACAATTTTTATTTGCACTAATTTTACTATACGTGAACTTGTCCTTATTTTATATTGGAACTTCTCACATGAAACTAATGTTTTTATTGTACAAAGTATGTGTTGCCAGCTACATTGGCGAGACACAAATGCATAATTTTGTGTAGAAAAACATTGGATCCCAAAGCACTCTGTATCTCTCAAAAGAATGTGCCATTAACCTTTTTTCTCACACAAAATGTTTCGGAAGTACATAGACAGCAAGGACACATTAACGATTTCCACAATTTCTATGTCTCTCTCTCCATGAAACACAAGCCTCGATAGAAGCACACAAGAAGAATTAGCACTTCAGAGCGGTGATGCATTTTGGAGAAGAAAACTCCTTTTTCCCATTCATTTTTTGAAGGACACATGAAACTGAAGCAACTCTTTTGCACCAATAGATACTACTGAACTTCAGACAAAAGGTCATTTTGAAACAATACATGGTCATAACAGCAGCAGGGAAGCGAGATTTCTGTTACAGGAGCAAAAAGCGCGATTTCTGCGCCCCATCCAAAAAGGAGATCGCACACCACACAGCGCCTTGACTCCATGGACAAGATGCTAAAAGCAAGTAGTGGAAGCGATTAAGGACTCCAACGACCCCTCCTATAGCAAAGAGGTAGAAGTTCAGTTTCATGTAAACTTCAGATTCAGAGGTGCTTCTCTTCCTCTATGGGTGTCCGTACTAGCAAAAATTCAGAAAAGAAAACAGTCGCGAGAAAGGAATGTTGATGTTGCTGCACGTGGAGACATGCCGCGGGAGTGAGGCGCTGCGAGAGTCGGTGGTAGATGGCGTCCGTCGACGGAGGAGGTGAAGGCGTCGTGCTATCCTCCGGCACCGGCGATGTGGTGCGGCCGTTGGCGATGCGCAAGGTTGGGGTGGGACTGCGGCGGCGGTGCCGATTGGGGCAAGGCGACGACGGCCTTGCTGGTTGGGGCAGGTGGGGGCCGGGAGTCGCCGGGATTGCAGCGCCGGTTGGGGGCGGGGTGGGGCGGCGGAATCGCACGGGGAAGGTAGGGAGGGCAGCGGCGTTGCGCGGGGAAGGTGAGGTGGGGCGACGGCGCGCGGAGGGGATGGCCGGGAAGGTGGGGCGGCAGCGCGCGGAGATCGACGGGGAGCAGCGGGCGGAGGCGATGGGTGGATGCTAGGGCGGACGGATCCCGGCCCGCAGGGTGCGCGCGCGAGGTTACAGGCGATAGCGGCGGCGGTTCCGGGGGCTGGTGCCTGGTGGGTGGGGGCGCCGAGGAGTTGGAGTGCGGGAGGTGGGGGACCGGCGGTCGTGTTTTTCTCTTCGTTCCACCGGGTTCGGGATTTCTGGAATATCGGATCGGCTCCTATATAGGGCGCGCCGTGATCCAAATAACTACTCTGATCCCAGAATCAGAATAGTGCTACCCTATATATATAATAAATGCTATACTACTTTGTGTCATGCATGGCCATAAATACGGTCATCTATGATATATACTCCCTCTGTAAACTAATATAAGAGCGTTTAGGTCACTATTTTAGTAATCTAAACGCTCTTATATTAGTTTACAGAGGGAGCTAGTACTACTCTATGATACTATATATGCACTATGAAGGTACGTACGTAGTATCATACACTAGTATCATATGCATGATACTATATATATATATATATATATAGTATATGATACTCCCCACTATATAAGGCTGGCCATTGGTGGTATCATAGTCGACGATGTCATGCACTCGGAAATAGCAAGTATGCTGATGCGGCAAAGAATTAAATATATATAAAGAGGGTTAGAGTAACATATAGGTAGATACCGTATCATGTTAAATGCGATGCTAATTTGTGTCATGCATGGCAATAAATATGATCTATATATGATACTATACTCTATGTATTATACTATGCGCTATATTTAATTAAAGATAGTATCATACACTAGTATCATATATACTGTACATTCATGATACTGGTATATGACACTCTCCTATGCTCGTGATTTCTTATCGTGGAAAAAAATTGGAGGCGAAACGATGAACTCATGTTTTCATTCGAACAAAAATATGATGTTAGGTAATGTAAATGTTTTCAAAGAGCACACAGTTCACTCATGAAAGCCGTGTGTCCACTAAACCGTGGCCGACGCACCCCCCACCCCTCTACCACGCGCGTGATCTGATTCGTGCTTTCTGATTAGCCAGAACCCAAACCCCACGGATCGTACGTCTGCACCGTTGGATTCTCCTTGATCGAACGGTGATCCTCATCCCTTTCGACAACACATGTTCATGTTTTCAAATAGCCCCTCCCCCAAAAAATGTTTTCAAATAGCACACGGTTCACACACGAAAGCCGTGTGCCTACCAAACCGAGACCGATGCCCCCCTCGCTGCGCGCGTGATCTGAGTCGTGCGTTCTGATTGGCCAGAACCCAAACCCCACGGATCGTACGTCTGCACCGTTGGATGCTCCCAGATCGAACAACAATCCGCATCCCTTTCGACAGGAAATGCAGTCCGGCTAGGAATTGATTTATATGCCAACATGCACGGTAAATGCCAAAAAATGTCTTACATGTAGCACACGAGACCTGAAATGCGCCAGCAAATCAAACCCGTGGTAAAATTGTGATTGGTTTACGTGGAAAAAATTTAGAGGCGAAACGTTGAACTCACGTCTTCATTTCAAACGAAATTATTTTGTTTGTGCACATGAGCGCTTAGAGGCAACCGTTTGCATAGGCCTTTCCGCGCGCGCGGCGACCGGGGATATTTTTCACCCTTTTCACCTAGGCCGCCAACACCCGGAGTCCCCAATACCCCCCTCACTGTCCGCCTGTGTTTCACTCAACTAGTCCACCCAATCTCCTTCGCCAGCTCCCCCCTCCCACCAGATCCACAACAGAACCCTCTCCGGCGCCGCCGTGCTCACCCCGGCCGTGTGCCCGCTCTTCGGCGTCAAGCCTACCTCCACTGGCGTTCCCAACACGCGGCGGCCCGCGCCTCGCCGTCTTCGTTTGCTCACCAGCCACCCTCGAGCATATCGATGCAGTAACCCTCGCCTCTCCTGTGGTCAGGCCGGGTTTGCATTAAGAAGCATGTTAGTTACTGCTCTCCATCGCGATGAGGCATATTTCCTCGCAATCCCTCTTCCAATTCCATTCCGTATGTTCCCAAATTGGCTATAAAATAACGGAGAGCGTATATATGTTCATTATCTACCTTCCTTACTACATATAAGCTGTATTTGTTCCAATAAGTTACTGCCTATTTACAGATCGCGGGCGCCCGATTCGCACAAACTTAACAAGTTAGTCGTACATTTTCTAAATTATTGCATGGCATGTTTGGAAAGCTTGATACCAAGTTGTTAGTTTTATGCTTATCCTCCTTTCCTGAGTTTCGCATGTGTTCTCTATAGATGCCGAGTAGCAGCGACAACACTCATTCATGCCATGTGTCTTCATCTGATTCGGACAACCCTAGGTCTTCAGCAGATTGTGAGGGATCAAGTAGTCTTGAACGGGATAGAGCTGCAGCAATTACCCTTCCGGTCAGGACACGGAGGAACGCTCCAAGGAAGCCCACACACCATCCTAAAGGTGTATATGAAGTAACCGAGATTGATTTAAAGTCCTGGGCTCCAACTAAACCAGATAAAGCACGCATGAGGTTCAGGAGTGTGTGTGGATTTGTTGGCAGGGCAAGGCTCAACATTAATCTGCCGGGGTTTCGGAAGGCTGACACAGAAACACGGCGAAGGATAGTCCGGGAGATCATGGATCACTTCAACGTTGAGCAGTGGAGAATGCAGGTGGAACATGCTGCACTAAAGAAGGCTAGGGATGCTTGGAGAAACTGGAAGCACGTGCTGTACAAGAAGTACTTGAGTGAAGGCAAGGACCCAATCCCCGCATACCCCCAAATTACAAAGGCAGACTAGGCAGAATTCAAAAGGGTCAGGGCAACTCCAGAGTATGCTGAGAAGAGTTTCAAGCAATCTGAACTTCAGAAGAAGAACATACACCCCCACCTTATGGGTGTGGCAGGATACTACGGCATGAAACTGATATGGGAACAGGAGGACAAAGAAGCAGTAGCGGCGGCTGGGAATCCGGCCTTTAGTGAAATCAGGGGCGAACGCGCCAGAGACTACTTGCGGGCACGTGCAAAGAGGCGTGATGACGAACTTATTACTTTAAAAACGCACGTGACGCCAAACTATATGAAGTGATGGTAGAGGCTTCCAAGATCCCTGGAAGGTTCTACAGGAACTCAGGGCCATGTGACATTCTATCCATTGCTCTGGACACAAAAGAGCCCCCTGGCCGTGCAAGAGGTATAGGTGTTAATGTCCCACACAAGAGGGCTTTCACACTCAGCAAAGAAGAGAGACTCAACATGAAAAAAGCGAGGAGTGAAATGAAGCAGAATGCATTGTTTGAAAAGTTGAAGAAGGAGATTTATCCGGTTGTTCAAAAGGATGTTGAGGAGTCAATGATGATGCAGAAGACTCTAACACTGATAGATAGCTAGCAGATGGGAGGGGAGGCGGGCATGGATGCTGCTGCTTATTGTGCGACAACACTGCACAAGAGTAGCTGTGCGTCAGCTGACCACAGCGACACTGAGACTGCAGCTGCTCATGATGATGCTATATCTGATCTATCTGGAATGAAAGACAGACTAAAGGGCATGCTTACACATTATGAAGGTACATTAAAATGTGCAGCTGCCTGGGTTTGCCCACCCTTCTTGGAAGATGGCCTCTTCTTGGACAATGTGCCATTGAAGCCGGGCTGTGTGAAGTGCTACGTGACTGAAGTAAAGCCTGGATTCAATGAATTTGCCCTGAAGAATGTCCTAGGAGACTTCAATGAGCAAAGGACCTTGGGAGAAACAATGTTACATCACATCTAGTGGCCACGAAAGGAAATAGAGTTCATCGATGAGATTCCTAAAGCCCCGCCAAGAGCAACCACTGTCGCCCCTCGACCGGTGATGCTCTCCTTGCCACAGTAGCTCTCGCGGGCTGATGCATCAACCTGTGATTAGCCGGACCGACTTCGTGGCGTAGAGGCCATGTCATCCTCTGCCCCAAAGCAGCCCGTGGCATGGCCTACAACTGCTGATGACGCACCACCGGTTCAGATGCCGGCCACTGAAGCAGCGGGGGGAGACCTAGCTGCAGCACATGCTCAGCAGACCAACCTGGTGGAACAGACTGCTAAGCAGCCTGATGCATCGGAACCGCCTGCTAAGCAGTCTGTAGGTCCAGAACCGACTGCTCATCAGTCCGTCGGTCCGTAGGCGCATGATCAGCATACCAATGCGTCAGCACTTCCTGCTCAGCAAACCAACGTGTTGGCACGGCCTCCTCAGCACACCGACAAGTTGGCACCACCTGCGCAGAAACCCGACATAGCCCAGCAGTCCGTCACAGCAGCACCGCCAGCTCAGCGGTCCGGCATAGATAAACCGTCTGCTAAGAAGTCCATCCAAGCTTCACCATCTGCTCGGCAGTCTACCTTGTAGGCAACCATACGTTCTGCCAGAAATGCTTCAAGTACCAAGAAGGAAGTGGCCAAAAAGGCTACACCCACGACCACGAGGAAGCGCAGCGGGAAAGTGAAGAGGAAAGAGAACGATTGCCTCTTACTTAAAGCACTCATCGCCCAGAACCAAATTAACAGCAGCTTGTTCGAATCGGGGAGTAATATTATTTCTGACGCCATGGGTGATGAAGAAGTAGAATTGTTGCTTGCTAAAAGAAAAGCAGACGTACTTGAAGCACACAATTACGTCCATGGCTAGCCATTTCTTCTTGGCGAATACTTTGATGAGTGCAGCTCTAGTTGCCGCGAGTTACATGAATATTGCATGGATCAAATGTCAGCATGTCATCATGCTTTGCTAGTCCACTACAATAGAGATCATTTCTGACATGATGCTGGTTCCATCAATGTGAGTTTCGAGGACTTACATCTCTTCTTCAACTTCAACGTGCTCGATGCCACTCTTGTTAGATGCCTGATTTTGGAAGTACTTAACAAACTCTGATCAACTTCTCCATACAAAGCTGTAAATGATAAACAGCTAAGTGCATTTTGTTCCTCTCAGGGGATTGAACGCGCAGAGAAGAAAATAGGAGAGTGTGTATTTCATAGATCCTGCATTAGCAAATGGCACAACATTAGATGGTAAGGACCAATGGGACTGGGCCGTTAACACGGTCCTCCGTATCTTCGAAAACGCGTCCAATGAAGAACCATTTCTCTGGCCATATCATGAACGGTAAGTCAAGTAAACAACCACGCATACACTAATTGTCTTTCAGATTTCGACATCACTCGTAAGTTCATGGCTTTCTTAATATGTAGCAATCACTGGAACGCAGTTTACTACATCGATTCTCCCAGAGAGTCAACGAACGCTCAGGATCTGACACATGTTCAGCAATTCTTGGATAGGTATTGAATTCTATGATGTTGAAATTAATTTGCATTCATATCTGGTTCAATAATTGATGTTGTCAAAATTCATCATCATTTGCAGTGTGCTCGCATTGTGGAAAACTAAACCAGGGAACCTGTTCAAGACGGAACAACCCGTGCAGCACGAGATCGTTTCTCCAGTAACACACCGAAATCCGTTATTTTCGGAAAATTTATCCAACAGTCTGCAAATACCTTTCCTTATGCTAGTCAAATGTTCAAGCTTCTAAATAAACCCCTTTCTATTTTTTCCAAAGAAAAAATAATACATCTAACACCGGTTATGTTGTTCCTAACAAGACAAATACCTGACTAATTTTGTACAAAAAAATTCAGTGTCCATACTATGGTTGCAGACACATGATCTCCATCTGCAAATCTGCTGATAGTTGTGACGATCCTCGCAAATTAGTACCAGTAAGTCTATCTTAATTAATATCTTCTACTCCACTCATATGGCACATTCTGATCTTAAAAATACTGTAGCTCATCTTAAAACCGAGGACCCCTGAACCGCTCCCGGCTCGTGAATTGCTGATGGTTCGGAGATTTATCAGCGACTTCTTCCCGCATCACTACATCAATCCCACTGGTGATAATGAAGATTTCAACATGTGTTCTCCTGAAACATTGAGTAAGAGTTAGCCGCTAAACATATAATGCATGGATCCATTGTTTTCCATCTGTTGAGGTCTTCGTATTTTGTACACTATGATTAATTATGTAATGCATATATGTGTGGACAAATCATTGGAATTTAGCTACCATATGTTCAATTGCAATTGTTGCGAAATCTGATGAATGTTCTTCCTGTGGACACTATTTGTTCAATTGAATATTGTGGCGAATTTGCTTTTTGCGTGCCGATTCAAAATGGGATATTTTTGTTTATTTGTTCAATTGAATATTGTGGCGAATTTGCTATTTACGTGCTAATTCAAAATGGGGTATTTTTGTTTTAACCTGGCAATTGCTCCACACACGGTTCAACTAAATGAGTGTGTGCGATCCACATCAGAAAGCATACGTCAATCGTAGTGGAACCGTCGGTGATACACAGCAGATCGCAAACGATTTGCAGCGCTACTACGTGTGCGTAGGTTCTCCGGAACCGTTTGTGATATCGCGTTATCGCACACGAGAACTGGGAGTAAACCGTGCCCAATGGAAAATACAATCCCAGTCGTAATTTTTTCAGGAAACGTGTGGGATCCCAAACGAAAAGCACACGTCACTCTTGCGGCAACCGTCGGTGATACCCAACAAATCACAAACAGTCCGCGGCACTTGTATGTGTGCGAAGGGGCTCCTAAACCGTTTGTGATAGAACATTATCGCAGACGGTAATTGTTGGAAAATGTGTGCGATGGAGTCTAGCATGGCAGACGGGTTATGCAGAAAACTCGTGTGCGATGGGGCACAAATCGCACACAGTTCATATGTTGGCCCGTGTGCCTTACATACTGTTTCCCAAACGGTTCGTTACGACAGACCGTATGGTTTCACTGCATTATTAGAAACGCTTAATCACCGATACCACACATGCGAAAGAATTTAATGTGTGCTGCGTCGCACACGATTACATTTTGGAAGGCCTCTGGGTCACTGCTCCCTATCCCCGACGGTTTCTGGGTCGTGTGGGAAGGACCCCCTATCGCACACACTCACTTGGCGACGGTTCCAAATGCCGTCATGGAAAGGGGTTAAAACCGTTTGTTTAGGACCGACGCGCACAAGTGAATAATAACAAAATATCATACCTGTGATATTTGCGCACACTGCCGGTTTATCATACCTGTGCAGTAAGGGGTAATATCCCAAAAGATTGAGCATACAATGCCCTATTCACTTGACATATTGTGCTGGCTTACAACGCCGTTTGTAGGAAGGGGTAGTGTCCCAAAACTTAGCGCACATCGTTGCCAAGTATAAAAAATCATCATACATGGGCGACTTATAGTCCAAAGCCCGGCCGGGTCAATAGACTCTGGATAGATTCATATATGAACCATAAGGCATCATAGCCTTCATTGGTTTTTAATCATGCATGAACATGTCACAAAAGATTATCCTCAAAAAATGTTCAAATCAAATATAAACCAAAAGACAAAAACAAGGCTTTCACAGGCTGCCAAACCTTTAAATCAAGTGCTTTCAAAGGGCCGCACATCCACTGAGTTAAACCTTCACTCAACCTTATAAGCCAGGCCTCACATGACCAATCGTCGTTTTAACTTTGAAAAGTTCAGGGTCTGTATAAGATTGACTTGTCAAAAGTACGGCGAGTCATTCCAGTCAATCTGGGCGGAGTGGTAGACTTAAAAGGCAGGATAACCCGGGTTTTTAGGTGAATACACCTGGCTTCCAAGCCTGGCTCCAAGCCTATTACAAGGGTCATAAAAACTCTTGTACGTTGAACAAAGAGCCCCCAAGTAATATTTCATTCCAGGCGTACAAGCCGGATGAATAGGGTAATCATAGCTATGCTCAATGAGCAGGAAGCCCCCAAGTATTTAGTAATCATGGCGTACAAGCCGGATCAAGAGGGTAAAATCATAGCTATGCTCGATGAGCAGGAAGCCCCTAAGTGATCATATGAAGTAACAATAGAGACTCATTATTTTTGAAAAATGAAACGACAGAGGCCCTGAATTATCAGGGATGTCGGCTTTATTATATTCATCATAATATATAAAGTGTCAAGATATGTACATCACAAGAGCCGGTGCCTCAAGTATAGTAAGGCCAAAGATGAGCAATATTCCACGGCCGGCGAGTCTCCTCCTCCGACGTGCGTGAGTCCTTGTGGCCTCGAACATCGATAAGGTAGTATGACCCGTTGTTCAGATTTTTGCTGACCACAGAAGGCCCTTCCCAAGGTGGGGATAGTTTATGCATATCAGTCTGATCCTGGATAAGCCGGAGCACCAAGTCGCCTTCTTGAAAAGTTCTGGTTTTAACCCGGCGGCTGTGATAATGGCGCAAATCTTACTGGTAAATCGCCGAACGAGCCGCCGCAATGTCACGCTCCTCATCCAACAGGTCAAGTGCATCCTAACATGCTTTTTAATTATCAGCTTCAACATAAGCCGCCACACGGGGCGAATCGTGATGGATGTCACTAGGGAGAATCGCCTCTGCTCCGTAAACCATGAAGAAAGGCGTGTAACCCATAGATCTGTTGGGGGTAGTATTGATAGTCCATACCACTGAGGGTAACTCTTCCACCCAACAACCCGGCGTCCTTTTCAAAGGGACCATAAGCCGGGGCTTGATGCCTCGCAAAATCTCTTGATTGGTTTGCTCAGCTTGACCATTGACTGGGGGTGAGCCGCTGAGGATACATCAAGTCGAATATGCTCTCGTTGACAAAATTCTTTCATAGCACCCTTGGATAGATTAGTGCCATTATCAGTTATAATGCTGTGGGGAAATCCAAAATGGAAAATCACATTTTTGATGAATTGAACCGTCGTCGCGGCGTCACACTTACTAACCGGCTCCGCTTCAACCCACTTTGTAAATTTGTCAACTGCCACCAAAAGGTGGGTCTTTTTATCCTTGGACCTTTTGAAAGGCCCAACCATATCAAGCCCCCAGACTGCAAATGGCCAAGCAATTGGAATCATCCTCAATTCCTGAGCCGGCACATGAGCTCGTCGTGAAAATTTCTGACAACCATCACATTTACTGACCAAATCTTCTGCATCAGCATGAGCCGTCAGCCAATAAAATCCATGACGGAAAGCCTTGGCTACGAGAGACTTAGAGCCAGCATGATGACCACAATCTCCTTCATGAATCTCTCGTAAAATCTCACAGCCTTCCTCAGGAGAAACGCAACGTTGAAACGCCCCTGTGACACTGCGATGATGCAACTCCCCATTGACAATAGTCATCGACTTAGACTGCCGGGTTATCTGTCTGGCCAGAGTTTCATCCTCAGGTAACTCGCCCCGGGTCATATAAGCCAAATATGGAACTGTCCAGTCAGGAATAACATGAAGAGCTGCCACCAATTGTGCTTTCGGGTCAGGAATAGCTAGATCTTCCTCTGTAGGCAATTTGACTGAAGGGTTATGCAGAATATCCAGGAAAGTGTTAGGTGGCACCGGCTTACGCTGGGACCCTAATCGGCTCAAAGCATCAGCCGCCTCATTTTTCCTGCGATCAACATGTTCCACTTGATAACCTTTGAAGTGGCCAGCGATAGCATCAACCTCTCGGTGATAAGCCGCCATGAGTGGATCCTTGGAATCCCAAGTACCGGAAACTTGCTGAGCTACCAGATCTGAGTCGCCAAAACACCTCACCCGGCTTAAGTTCATCTCCTTATCCATCCGAAGACCATGGAGCAAGGCCTCATACTCAGCTGTATTGTTAGTACAAGGGAACATCAACCGGAGAACGTAAGAAAATTTATCACCTCATGGGGAAGTCAAAACAACTCCAGCCCCCGAGCCCTCCAACTGCCTGGATCCATCAAAGTGGATAGTCCAATATGTGTTATCCGGCTTCTCCTCAGGCATCTGCAGCTCTGTCCAATCATTTATGAAATCCACAAGTGCTTGAGACTTGATGGCTGTTCGAGGCATATACTTCAAACCATGAGGTCCAAGCTCAATGGCCCACTTGGCTACCCGACCTGTGGCTTCTCTGTTTTGAATAATATCCCCTAAAGGAGTAGAACTAACCACAGTGATGGGATGACCCAGAAAATATTGCTTGAGCTTTCAACTAGCCATGAACACCCCATATACAAGCTTCTGCCAATGCGGATACCTCTGCTTGGACTCAATAAGCACCTCACTGATGTATTAAACCGGCCGTTGAACCGGATGCTCCTTGCCTGATTCCATCCTTTCCACCACAATGGCTACGCTAACAGCTCGGCTATTGGCAGCCGTATATAACAACAAAGGTTCTTTATCAATGGGAGCAGCAAGAATCGGCGGCTCAGCCAATTGCTTCTTCAAGGCCTCCAATGCCTGATCAGCAGCATCATTCCAGACAAAGTGATTTGTCTTCTTCATCATCTGGTACAGAGGGATAGCCTTCTCACCCAACCGGCTTATGAACCGGCTCAAGGCCGCAATACGACCCGCCAAACACTGAACATCATTGATACACGCTGGTTTAGCCAGAGAGGTAATAGCCTTTATTTTCTCCGGGTTAGCTTCAATACCCCGTTCCGAAACTAGAAAGCCCAAGAGCTTGCCTGCTGGTACGCCAAAAACACACTTGGCCGGGTTAAGCATCATCTTTTAGACCTGGAGATTGTCAAAGGTCTCCTTCAAATCATCTATCAGGGTCTCCTTCTTCCTGGACTTCACCACAATATCATCCACATAAGCATGAACATTGCGCCCAATTTGATCATGAAGGCAATTTTGCACACACCGCTGGTAAGTCGCCTGGGCACTCTTGAGCCCAAAAGGCATAGACACGTAACAAAAGGCTCCAAAGGGAGTAATAAAAGCTGTCTTCTCCTGGTCCTTAACTCCCATCTTGATCTGATGATAACCAGAATAAGCATCCAAAAAGCTCAAACGCTCACAACTCGTTGTAGCATCAATAATCTGATCAATACGGGGGAGAGCAAAGGGATCAGCCGGACAAGCCTTGTTTAAGTCTGTATAATCCACACACATGCACCAGGTGCCGGTTTTCTTAAGTACCAGCACCGGGTTAGCCAATCACTCAGGATGAAAAACTTCAATGATAAACCCAGCCGCCAAGAGTCGGGCCACTTCTTCACCAATAGCCTTGCGCCTCTCTTCATTGAAATGGCAAAGAAATTGCTTGACCGGTTTAAACTTTGGATCAATATTGAGAGTGTGCTCAGCGAGTTCTCTTGGTACACCTGGCATGTATGAAGGCTTCCATGCAAAGATGTCCCGATTCTCACGGATGAACTCGATGAGCGCGCTTTCCTATTTCAGATCCAGATTAGCACTGATGCTGAACTGCTTGGATGAGTCGCCAGGAACGAAGTCAACTAGCTTAGTGTCATCTACCGAGTTAAACTTCAACAAGGGGCCATGGTCTGTGGTTGGCTTCTTGAAAGATGTCATATCCGCCGGGTCAACATTATCCTTGTAAAATTTCAATTCCTCTATTGCACAGACAGATTCAGCGTAAGAAGCATCACCTTCTTCACACTCCAAGGCTATCCTGCGACTTCCATGCACTGTGATGGTGCCCTTGTGACCCAGCATCTTAAGTTGTAAGTAAACATAACAAGGCCTTGCCATGAATTTGGCGTAAGCCGGCCGCCCAAACAGAGCATGATAAGGGCTCTTGATTTTATCCACTTCGAAGGTCAACGTCTCGGATCTGGAATCATACTCATCTCCAAAGGAAACCTCCAAAGATATTTTGCCTACGGGATATGCCGACTTACCAGGCACCACACCGTGAAAAACAGTGTTCGACGGCTTAAGATTTTATCAGTTAATCCCATGCGACAGAAAGTATCATAAAAAGGATATTGATGCTACTGCCTCCATCCATGAGCACTTTAGTGAATTTGTACCCTCCAACCTGAGGTGCAAGCCAAGTAACCCCGGTTATCAACACGGGGCGGGTGATCTTCACGGCTCCAAAGAATAGGGTGTTCGGACCATCGCAAGTAACGGGGTATTGCCGGTCAACCGCATTTACTGCCCTCTTATGGAGTTTCTGATCCCGCTTACACAAACTTGTGGTGAAGACATGATACTTCCCACTATTCAGCTGCTTCGGATTACTCTGATAACCAGAATCCTGCTGATTCCCCTAACCAGATTGTTGATTAAAACCACCCTGATTGCCTTGGCCCTGAAAACCGGAACTAGAACCGCCACCACCGTAACCCGGACCGTGAGAGCCGGGTCCTGAGCCGCCGTCCGGCCCATGATTGTTTTGAAAAAAAATTGAATTTCTGTATTCTCTCATAATGAAGCAATCCTTCCAGAGATGAGCGGCCGGCTTTTCCCATGTACCATGCTTTGGGCAGGGCTGATTCATCATCTCCTCAAGATTGAAATTTTGCCCTCCGAACCGAGGGGGTGGCTTACGACGCTAACCATTATTCTGCGTATTTGTGTTAGCCACAAAATCTAAACTACTATCAGCCTTGCGCTTACCATTGCCCCCCTGATTCGCCGGGTTATGTTGCTGCCCTTTTGTGTTGCTACTCTTCTTTCCCTTACCCGGCCTTTCCTCATCAGACTCGGGGTCCTTGGTACCATCAGAGTCGGCGTACTTGATCAGAGCCGCCATTAGCTCCCCCATGTCACTGCAGTGGCGTTTGAGCCGCCCCAGCTTCTGCTTAAGAGGCATAAAACAGTAGTTTTTCTCCAACATTAGAACTGCTGAACCGGCATTGATACGATCTGATGAGTGCAGGATGGCTGAGACCCGGCGCACCCAATGGGTTGTTGACTCACCCTCTTCTTGGACACAGGAGTCCAAATCCACAATTGACATAGGCTGCTTGCACGTGTCTTTAAAATTCTGGATGAACCGGGATTTTAACTCGGCCCATGATCCAATGGAGTCGGCAGGCAGCCCTTTCAACCAAGTACGGGCCGTCCCATCCAACATCATAGTGAAATACTTAGCACATGCAACATCTCCAACATCCAGCAGCTCCATTGCCATCTCATAACTTTCAACCCAACCTTCGGGGGGTTGATCTGCTATGTAGTCAGGCACCTTACGAGGACCCTTGAAATCCTTCGGCAAACGTTCGATACGCAGAGCCGGCACTAAACATGGCACACCCAAGGTTCTAGAAGTCACGCATGCCTCCACCGAAGTTGTCGGATAAGCCAGAGACTATTGATCAGCCGCTTGCTGAGCTGCCAGCTCGGCCTCCTGACGCGCTCTGCCCTGATCCACCAGAGTCTGAGCATTGGCACCACCGCGCGCCGAGTTATGTCCACAAGGCTGGTTACGTCGCTGCTCATTGCTTGAAACCGCCGGTGAGTCAATGTGCCTGCTATAACTCCGGCTTGGACGAGGGGTTGAGTGAATTCGCTCAGGACTATAAGAGTAAGCCACCTGGTGGGCCACGGCTATCTGAAGAAGTTCCCTGGCCCGCCGTGTCTCTATCGCTGTTGGAGACTCGCCTTCAACTGGTAGAGCCTCTAGTCGCGATGCCGCAGCAATCATATTGTCCAAAGGGTTAGAATAATGGCCTAGTGGCGTCGAAACATGATAAGGCAGGATACTATTCATATGTGGAGAGCCCATCGTGCGTGGCTGAACTGGAGCTCCTGCACCAGGCGCTTCAGCCGTCCGGTTCACCACCGGCGGGTTACTGGTCCCTGCTCCAGGCGTGTTGAAGAGGTTTCTCGCCTCATAAGCTGAAGGTAAACGAGTCTGATGCCTCCTTCTCATGACCTCATTTGAAGCGTTTTGATCCAAAGTGAGCCGGAATGAATCTGCTTGAATCCGTTGCGCCTAGGCATCCA
Organism: Triticum aestivum; assembly: GCF_018294505.1. Lineage (NCBI taxonomy): Eukaryota > Viridiplantae > Streptophyta > Magnoliopsida > Poales > Poaceae > Triticum > Triticum aestivum. Next base: position 334,288,120 of record NC_057802.1, on the reverse strand, counting down.
AAACAGCCGGCTCTGCAGTCATCCTAGCGTTCTCTGCCGCCAGCTCCTCCTTGGTTTGAGCTATCCCATCTCGTAGCTTAGCCACATCCACCTTGTGCTGCTCCTGGTTGTCCGGGGTTACCTCCACCCCCATCAGAGTCGCCAAAGCTTCTAACAACTCTGTGAGAACTTGAGCCGGCGGGCGCGTAGAGCCGCTAGCGCCAGCCGCCGCCGCAGCCATTGAACTGGAGGTCATAGTCGCGGCTATTGTTGAACCAAGCGCCGGCTTTGTGCCGGCCATGAAGATCGCAACCCTGTTCGGCGGCTCGTAGGGGTCTGGAATACTGTCACCATCGGAATAACCCCCAAGCCGGCCGTCTTGCAGTTGATACAATGAATCGGTCTCACCCATGGACGACTCACCATCAGAATAGATGACCGTCTCACCGCCAGACACAGATCTTTCCTCAAATTCCGCCCCATGGATAAACCCAACGAAGGCGCGTTTCATGGCGGGCTGAACTCGGGCGGGTCGTGCACCTTGAGCCGTCTCGATGATGTCGGTGCAGATGTCTGGCTCAGGTCCTGGTTTGCCGATCTTGCCGATGAAGACATGGATTCCGCCGAAGGGGACCCGGTACCCGTACTCGATTGAGCCGGCCTCGGGGCCCCAGCCTGCATCGTCGATGTAGAGCTTGCCGCGACGACTCTTGGTCATCCGGCCCACAGCGTATCCCTTGATCCCTTTGAAGCTTCCCTGTAAGAACTCGAAACCACCGTGTGCTGGCCCCACGGTGGGCGCCAACTGTCGTGGAATTGTCACGGCAGATGTCCTTGCGGAAGGACTTCGTCGTGGAGCCATCGCAACTAGGTTAGCTTAAAGGGGTTAAATGGGACAAAGGACACATGGAGTTTATACTGGTTCGGCCCCTTACGGTGAAGGTAAAGGCCTAATCTAGTTTGAGGTGGTATTGCTTGGGTTTCGATTACCAGGGAGCGAATACGCTTGACCTAGCTTTCTGTTGGGGAACGTAGCAGAAATTCAAAATTTTCTACGCATCACCAAGATCAATCTATGGATTTTACTAGCAACGAGAGGGAAGGAGTGCATCTACATACCCTTATAGATCAGGAGCGGAAGCGTTCAAGAGAACGGGGTTGATGGAGTCGTACTCGTATTGATCCAAAGCACTGATGATCCTAGCGCCGAACGGACGGCACCTCCGCGTTCAACACATGTACGGAGCAGCGATGTCTCCTCCTTCTTGATCCAGCAAGGGGGGAGGAGAGGTTGATGGAGATCCAGCAGCACAACGGCGTGGTGGTGGAAGTAGCGGGATCCCGGCAGGGCTTCGCTAAGCGCAAGCGGGGAGGAGGGAGATGTGTCACGGGAGGGAGAGGGAGGCGCCAGGGCTTGGGGTATTGCTGCCCTCCCTCCCCCCACTATATATAGGGCCAAGGGAGAGGGGGGGCGCAGCCTTGGCCCTTCCTCCAAGGAAGGGTGCGGCCAAGGAGGAGTCCATCCTCCCCAAGGCACCTCGGAGGTGCCTTCCCCCTTTAGGACTCTCCCTTTATCTTATCTCTTGGCGCATGGGCCTCTTGGGGCTGGTTCCCTTGGCCCATAAAGGCCAAGGCGCACACCCCACGGCCCATGTGGCCCCCCGGGGCTGGTGGACCCCCTTGGTGGACCCCCGGACCCCTTTCGGCACTCCCGGTACAATACCGATAATGCGCGAAACTTTTCCGGCGACCAAAATAAGACTTCCCATATATAAATCTTTACCTCCGGACCATTCCGGAACTCCTCGTGACGTCCGGGATCTCATCCGGGACTCCGAACAACTTTCGGGTTACCGCATACTAATATCTCTACAACCCTAGCGTCACCGAACCTTAAGTGTGTAGACCCTACGGGTTCGGGAGACACGCAGACATGACCGAGACGACTCTCCGGTCAATAACCAACAGCGGGATCTGGATACCCATGTTGGCTCCCACATGCTCCTCGATGATCTCATCGGATGAACCACGATGTCGAGGATTCAATCAATCCCGTATACAATTCCCTTTGTCAATCGGTATGTTACTTGCCCGAGATTCGATCGTCGGTATCCCGATACCTTGTTCAATCTCGTTACCGGCAAGTCTCTTTACTCGTTCCGTAACACATCATCCCGTGATCAACTCCTTGGTCACATTGTGCACATTATGATGATGTCCTACCGAGTGGGCCCAGATATACCTCTCCGTTTACATGGAGTGACAAATCCCAGTCTCGATTCGTGCCAACCCAACAGACACTTTCAGAGATACCTGTAGTGCACCTTTATAGCCACCCAGTTACGTTGTGACGTTTGGTACACCCAAAGCATTCCTACTGTATTCGGGAGTTGCACAATCTCATGGTCTAAGGAAATGATACTTGACATTAGAAAAGCTCTTAGCAAACGAACTACACGATCTTGTGCTAGGCTTAGGATTGGGTCTTGTCCATCACATCATTCTCCTAATGATGTGATCCCGTTATCAACGACATCCAATGTCCATGGTCAGGAAACCGTAACCATCTATTGATCAATGAGCTAGTCAACTAGAGGCTTACTAGGGACATGGTGTTGTCTATGTATCCACACATGTATCTGAGTTTCCTATCAATACAATTCTAGCATGGATAATAAACGATTATCATGAACAAGGAAATATAATAATAACCAATTTATTATTGCCTCTAGGGCATATTTCCAACAGTCTCCCACTTGCACTAGAGTCAATAATCTAGTTCACATCACCATGTGATTAACACTCACAGGTCACATCACCATGTGACCAACATCCAAAGAGTTTACTAGAGTCAACAATCTAGTTCACATCACTATGTGATTAACACTCAATGAGTTCTGGTTTGATCATGTTATGCTTGTGAGAGAGGTTATTAGTCAACGGGTCTGAACCTTTCAGATCCGTGTGTGCTTTACGAATATCTATGTCATCTTGTGGATGCTACCACGCGCTACTTGGAGCCATTTCAAATAACTGCTCTACTATACGAATCCGGTCTACTACTCAGAGTCATCCGGATTAGTGTCAAAGTTCGCATCGACGTAACCCTTTACGACGAACTCCTTTTCACCTCCATAATCGAGAAAATTCCTTAGTCCACTAGATACTAAGGATAAGTTCGACCGCTGTCATGTGATCCATTCCCGGATCACTATTGTACCCCTTGACCAACTCATGGCAAGGCACACTTCATGTGCGGTACACAGCATAGCATACTGTAGAGCCTACGTCTAAAGCATAGGGGACGACCTTCGTCCTTTCTCTCTCTTCTGCTGTGGTCAGGTCTTGAGTCTTACTCAATACTCACACCTTGTAACACAGCTAAGAACTCCTTCTTTGCTGATCTACTTTGAACTCTTTCAAAATCATGTCAAGGTGTGCGTTCTTTGAAAGTATCATCAGGCGTCTTGATCTATCTCTATAGATCTTGATGCCCAATATGTAAGCAACTTTATCCAGGTCTTCCTTTGAAAAACTCCTTTCAAACAACCCTTTATGCTTTCCAGAAATTTTACATCATTTCGGATCAACAATATGTCATTCACATATACTTATCAGAAATGTTGTAGCGCTCCCACTCACTTTATTGTAAATACAAGTTTCTAACAAACTTTGTATAAACCCAAAAACTTTGATCACTCCATCAAAGCGTATATTCTGACTCCGAGATGCTTGCTCTAGTCCATGGAAGGATCGCTGGAGCTAGCATACCTTTTAGCATCCTTAGGATCGACAAAACCTTTCTGATTGTATCACATACAACATTTCCTTACGAAAACTGGTAAGGAAACTTGTTTTGACATCCATCTGCTAGATTTCATAAATGCAGTTAATGCTAACATGATTCCGACGGACTTAAGCATCGCTACGGATGAGAAAATCTCATCGTAGTCAACTCCTTGAACTTGTGAAAACACTATTTGCCACAAGTCGAGCTTCATAGACGGTAACCTTACCGTCCACGTCCGTCTTCTTCTTAAAGATCCATTTATCTCAATGGCTTGCCGATCATCGGGCAAGTTCACCAAAGTCCATGCTTTGTTCTGATACATGGATCCTATCTCGGATTTTATGACCTCGAGCCATTCGTCGGAATCCGGGCCCACCATCGCTTCTCCACAGCTCATAGCTTCATCGTTGTCCAACAACATGACTTCCAAGATAGGATTACGCATTACTCTGAAGTAGTACGCATCCTCGTCGTCCTACGAGGTTTGGTAGTGACTTGATCCGAAGTTTCATGATCACTATCATAAGCTTCCACTTCAATTGGTGTAGGTGCCACAGGAACAACTTCCTGTGCCCTGCTACACACTAGTTGAAGTTATGGTTCAATAACCTCATCAAGTCTCCACCATCCTCCCACTCAATTCTTTCGAGAGAAACTTTTCCTCGAGAAAGGACTCTGAAATAGGAGGTATACCCAACTGTTTTGGGTATTCTATGAAGATGCATTTATCCGCTTTGGGTTCGAGCTTATCAGCCTGAAACTTTTTCACATAAGCGTCGCAGCCCCAAACTTTTAAGAAACGACAACTTAGGTTTCTCTAAACGGTTTTGTCTTAACGGAATTGCGTGGTGCCCTATTTAAAGTGAATGCGGTTGTCTCTAATGCCTAACCCATAAACGATAGTGGTAATTCGATGAGAGACATCATGGTATGCACCATATCCAATAGGGTGCAGTTATGATGTTCGGACACACCATCACATTGTGGTGTTCCAGGCGGTATTAATTGTGAAACACTTTCCACAATGTCTTAATTGTGTGCCAAACTCGTAACTCAGATATCTCTATGATCATATCATAGACATTTTATCCTCTTGTCACGACGATCTTCAACTTCACTCTTAAATTACTTGAACCTTTCAATAATTCAGACTTGTGTTTCATCAAGTAAATATTCTCAGCATCTACTCAAATCATCTGTGAAGTAAGAACATATCGATATCCACTGCGTGCCTCAGCACTCATTGGACTGCACACATCAAATGTATTACTTCCAACAAGTTGCTCTCTTGTTCCATCTTACTGAAAACGAGGCCTTTCAGTCATCTTGCCCATGTGGTATGATTTGCATGTCTCAAGTGATTCAAAATCAAGTGAGTCCAAACAATCCATCTGCATGGAGTTTCTTCATGCATATATACCAATAGACATGGTTCGCATGTCTCAATCTTTTCAAAAACGAGTGAGTCCAAAGATCCATCTACATGGAGCTTCTTCATGCGTTCTACACCAATATGACTCAAGTGGCAGTGCCACAAGTATGTGGTACTATCATTACTATCTTATATCTTTTGGCACGAACATGTGTATCACTGCGATCGAGATTCATTTTAGGTGCAAGACCATTGAAGGTATTATTCAAATAAACAGAGTAACCATTATTCTCCTTAAATGAATAACCGTATTGCGATAAACATAATCCAATCATGTTTATGCTCAACGCAAACACCAAATAACAATTATTTAGGTTCAACACCAATCTCGATGGTAGAGGGAGCATGCGATGCTTGATCAAATCAACCTTGGAAACACTTCCAACACATATCGTCATCTCACCTTTAGCTAGTCTCCATTTATTCCGCAGCTTTTATTTCGAGTTACTAACACTTAGCAACCGAACCGGTATCTAATACCCTGGTGCTGCTAGGAGTACTAGTAAAGTACACATTCATATAATGTATATCCAATATACTTCTGTCGACCTTGCCTGCCTTCTCATCTACCAAGTATCTAGGGTAGTTCTGCTTCAGTGACCGTTCCCCTCATTACAGAAGCACTTAGTCTCGGGTTTGGGTTCAACCTTGGGATTCTTCACTAGAGCAGCAAATGATTTGCTGTTTCATGAAGTTTCCCTTTTGCCCTTGCCCTTCTTGAAACTAGTGGTTTTACTAACCATCAACAATTGATGCTCCTTCTTGATTTCTACTTTCGCGGTGTCAAACATCGCAAGTTGCTCAAGGATCATCATATCTATCCCTGATATGTTATAGTTCATCACGAAGCTCTAATAGCTTGGTGGCAGTGGCTATGGAGAACCATCACTTCTCATCTGGAAGATTAACTCCCACTCGATTCAAGTGATTGTAGTACTCAGACAATCTGAGCACATGCTCAACGATTGAGCTTTTCTCCCTTAGTTTGCAGGCTTAAGAAACTTGTCAGAGGTCTCATACCTCTTGACGTGGGCACTAGTCTGAAATCCCAATTTCAGTCTTCGGAACATCTCATATGTTCTGCGACGTTTCAAAACCATCTTTGGTGCCACAATTCTAAACCGTTAGCATTACGCACTGAACTATCACGTAGTCATCAAAACGTGTATGTCAGATGTTTCGCAACATCTACAGACGACGCTGAGGTTCAGCACACCGAGCGGTGCATTAAGGACATAAGCCTTCTGTGCAGCAATGAGGACAATCCTCAGTTCACGGACCCAGTCCGCATAATTGCTACTATCAACTTTCAACTAAATTTTTCTCTAGGAACATATCTTAAACAGTAGAACTAAAGCGTAAGCTATGACATAATTTGCAAAGACCTTTTGACTATGTTCATGATAATTAAGTTCATCTGATCATTTAATGAACTCCCACTCAGATAGACATCCCTCTAGTCATGTAAGTGATACATGATCCGAGTCAAACTAGGCCGTGTCCGATCATCACGTGAGACGGACTAGTCATCATCGGTGAACATCTCCATGTTGATCGTATCTACTATACGACTCATGTTCGACTTTTCGATCTCTTGTGTTCAGAGGCCATGTCTGTACATGCTAGGCTCGTCAAGTCAACCTAAGTGTTTCGCATGTGTTCCGAGGCCATGTCTGTACATGCTAGGCTCGTCAACACCTGTTGTATTCGAACGTTAGAATCTATCACATCCGATCATCACGTGGTGCTTCGAAACAACGAACCTTCGCAACGGTGCACAGTTAGGGGGAACACGTCTCTTGAAATTTTAGTGAGGGATCATCTTTTTTATGCTACCGTCGTTCTAAGCAAATAAGATGTAAACATGATAAACATCACACGCAAATCATAAAGTGACATGATATGGCCAATATCACCTTGCGCCTTTTGATCTCCATCTTCGAGGCGCGGCATGATCACCTTCGTCACCGGCATGACACCATGATCTCCATCATCATGATCTCCATCATCGTGTCTTTATGAAGTTGTCTCGCCAACTATTACTTCTACTACTATGGCTAACGTTTAGCAATAAAGTAAAGTAATTACATGGCGTTTTCATTGACACGCAGGTCATGCAATAAATTAAGACAACTCCTATGGCTCCTGCCGGTTGTCATACTCATCGACATGCAAGTCGTGATGGAGATCCAGCAGCACGATGGCGTGGTGGTGGAAGTAGCGGGATCCCGGCAGGGCTTCGCCAAGCGCAAGCGGGGGGGAGGAGATGTGTCACGGGAGGGAGAGGGAGGCGCCAGGGCTTGGGGTATTGCTGCCCTCCCTCCCCCCCACTATATATAGGGCCAAGGGAGAGGGGGGGCGCAGCCTTGGCCCTTCCTCCAAGGAAGGGTGCGGCCAAGGAGGAGTCCATCCTCCCCAAGGCACCTCGGAGGTGCCTTCCCCCTTTAGGACTCTCCCTTTATCTTATCTCTTGGCGCATGGGCCTCTTGGGGCTAGTTCCCTTGGCCCATATAGGCCAAGGCGCACACCCCACAGCCCATGTGGCCCCCCGGGGCTGGTGGACCCCCGGACCCCTTTCGGCACTCCCGGTACAATACTGATAATGCGCGAAACTTTTTCGGCGACCAAAATAAGACTTCCCATATATAAATCTTTACCTCCGGACCATTCTGGAACTCCTCGTGACGTCCGGGATCTCATCCGGGACTCCGAACAACTTTCGGGTTACCGCATACTAATATCTGTACAACCCTAGCGTCACCGAACCTTAAGTGTGTAGACCCTACGGGTTCGGGAGACACGCAGACATGATCGAGACGACTCTCCGGTCAATAACCAACAACCGGATCTGTATACCCATGTTGGCTCCCACATGCTCCTCGATGATCTCATCGGATGAACCACAATGTCGAGGATTCAATCAATCCCGTATACAATTCCCTTTGTCAATCGGTATGTTACTTGCCCGAGATTCGATCGTCGGTATCCCGATACCTTGTTCAATCTCGTTACCGGCAAGTCTCTTTACTCGTTCCGTAACACATCATCCCGTGATCAACTCCTTGGTCACATTGTGCACATTATGATGATGTCCTACCGAGTGGGCCCAGAGATACCTCTCCGTTTACACGGAGTGACAAATCCCAGTCTCGATTCGTGCCAACCCAACAGACACTTTCGGAGATACCTGTAGTGCACCTTTATAGCCACCCAGTTACGTTGTGACGTTTGGTACACCCAAAGCATTCCTACGGTATACGGGAGTTGCACAATCTCATGGTCTAAGGAAATGATACTTGACATTAGAAAAGCTCTTAGCAAATGAACTACACGATCTTGTGCTAGGCTTAGGATTGGGTCTTGTCCATCACATCATTCTCCTAATGATGTGATCCCGTTATCAACGACATCCAATGTCCATGGCCAGGAAACCGTAACCATCTATTGATCAACGAGCTAGTCAACTAGAGGCTTACTAGGGACATGGTGTTGTCTATGTATCCACACATGTATCTGATTTTCCTATCAATACAATTCTAGCATGGATAATAAACGATTATCATGAACAAGGAAATATAATAATAACTAATTTATTATTGCCTCTAGGGCATATTTCCAACACTTTCAATCTCTTATTTCTTGTCCTGAATCGCCGCCGGCTCGTCCGTTTATATACATAGGTTGACGCCCAGCAGCTCATGGAGTCCCGGCTGGCTCATACACAACGTGTCCGGCTCGGTGACTAATTACACATGCCTTATAATACAAGTCATCCATATGTGGCGGTTTACACCCCTGGCGCCTTAAGTCGCCTTTGGGCTTCGGGCCTTCAGTAAGTCTGCTTCGTGAACCGCCATCTTCAACATCTTCATGGGCTTTGTCATAACAAACCACCAGCGGTATAACCCGGCCCCTCCTGGGCGGGTCATACCCAATAGTTATATCCCCAACACGTATTGATGAGGATCCCGCAATAAGGGGGCACGATCTCTGTTTTGACAAGACGTGTCAATAGAGGCCGTGCCCCGAAGCGCGGAGCGGGAGGCCACAAAATGGTACGAAATAATGATAAGGCCAGAACATAATGTCTCGCCGAAAAAGCTGTCAGAAGACATGACTTATTTTATTTAAGTATTTCACATTTGTGGTTCGGGGTTGTAACTATTATACAGAGCCAGATACAGTTCTTTTGTTCAACTGTTTGGAGTATTCGGAGGAGGAACCACCTTGCAATGCCAAAGACAATCTGTGCGCCGGACACATCGTCATTGAAACCTGGTTCAGGGGCTATTGAGGGAGTCCTGGATTAGGGGGTCCCCGGGCGTCCGGGCTATGTGATATGGGCCGGACTGATGGGCTGTGAAGATACAAGATAGAAGGCCTTCCCCCGTGTCCGGATGGGACTCTCCTTTGCGTGGATGGGAAGCTTGGCGTTCGGATGTGAAGATTCCTTTCTTTGTAAATCGACTCTATACAACCCTAGGCCCCTCCAGTGTCTATATAAACTTGAGGGTTTAGTCCGTAGAGGCAATCACAATCATACAGGCTAGACATCTAGGGTTTAGCCATTATGATCTCGAGGTAGATCAACTCTTGTAACCCCTATACTCATCAAAGTCAATCAAGCAGGAAGTAGGGTATTACCGCCATTAAGAGGGCCCGAACCTGGGTAAACATCGTGTCCCCTGCCTCCTGTTACCTTCGATCCTCAGACGCACAGTTTGGGACCCCCTACACGAAATCGGCCGGTTTTGACACCGACAGGCGCGGCCACCCCTTGTGGGCTGCATCCCCTCTCCCCTATAGCCCATGTAGGCCCAATACTTCCCGGGGGGGTTCTGGTAACCCCTCGGTACTCCGAAAAATACCCGAACCACTCCGAAACCATTCCGGTGTCCAAATACCATCTTCCAATATATCAATCTTTACCTCTCGACCATTTCGAGACTCCTCGTCATGTTCGTGATATCATCCGGGACTCCGAATAATCTTTGGTCACCAAAACACATAACTCATAATACAAATCGTCATCGAAAGTTAAGCGTGCGGACCCTACGGGTTCGAGAACTATGTAGACATGACCGAGACACATCTCTGATCAATAACCAATAGCAGAACCTGGATGCTCATATTGGTTCCTACATATTCTACGAAGATCTTTATCCGTCAAACTGTAATGTCAACATACGTCATTCCCTTTGTCATCGGTATGTTCCTTGCCCGAGATTCGATCGTCGGTATCATCATACGTAGTTCAATCTTGTTACCAGCAAGTCTCTTTACTCGTTCCGTAATGCATTGATGACGCACAAGTATAGGGGATCAATTGTAGCTCTTTTCGATAAGTAAGAGTGTCGAACCCAACGTGGAGCAGAAGGAAATGACAAGTGGTTTTAAGCAAGGTAATGTCTGCAAGTGCTGAAATTATAAGTAGCAGAGTAGTTTGATAGCAAGGTAATTTGTAACGAGCAAGTAACGATAGTAGTTACAAAAGTGCAGCAAGGTTGCCCAATCCCTTTGAGGCAAAGGACGGGCCAAAATGGTCTCTTACGATAAGCAAAGCGTTCTTGAGGGTACATGGGATTTTCATCTAGTCACTTTCACCATGTTGGTTTGATTTGTGTTCGATACTTTGATAATTTGATATGTGGGTGGACCGGTGCTTAGGTGTTGTTCTTACTTGAACAAACCTCCTACTTATGATTAACCCTCCCGCAAGCATCCACAACTATGAGAAAAGTATTAAGAATAAATTCTAACCATAGCATTAAACTTTTGGATCCAATCGGTCCCTTACGGAATAGCGCATAAACTGGGGTTTAAGCTTCTGTCACTCTCGCAACCCATCATCTAATTGCTACTCCACAATGCATTCCCTTAGGCCCAAATATGGTGAAGTGTCATGTAGTCGACGTTCACATGACACCACTAAGGGAATCACAACATACATACTATCAAAATATCGAACACATATCAAGTTCACATGATTACTTGCAACATGATTTCTCCCGTGACCTCAAGAACAAAAGTAACTACTCACAAATGATAATCATGCTCAAGATCAGAGGGGTATTAAATAGCATATTGGATCTGAACATATAATCTTCCACCAAATAAACCATATAGTAATCAACTACAAGATGTAATCAACACTACTAGTCACCCACAAGCACCAATCTATAGTTCCGGTAACAAGATTGAACACAAGAGATGAACTAGGGTTTGAGATGAGATGGTGTTGTTGAAGATGTTGATGGAGATTGCCCTCCCCAAGATGGGAGAGTTGTTGGTGATGATGATGACGATGATTTCCCCCTCCGGGAGGGAAGTTCCCCCGGCGGAATCGCTCCGCCGGAGGGCAAAAGTGCTCCTGCCCAAGTTCCGCCTCGAGACGGCGGCGCTCCGTCCCGAAAGTCCTCTCCTTATTTTTTCTAGGTCAAAATGACATATATACCAGAAGATGGGCACCGGAGGTGGGCCTGGGTGAGCACAACCCACCAGGGCGCGCCTGGGCTCCCTGGCGCACCCAGGTGGGTTGTGCCCACCTGGTGGGCCCCCTCTAGTAGTTATTTGCTCCAATGTTCCTCAAATATTTGATAAAAAATCTCCGTGAAGTTTCAGCTTGTTTGGAGTTGTGCAGAATAGGTGGCCTGACGTAGCTTTTCCAGGTCCAGATTTCCAGCTGCCAGAATTCTCCCTCTTTGTGTATACCTTGCATATTATGAGAGAAAAGGCATTAGAATTACTCCAAAAAGCATTATTATGCATAAAAACATCATAAATAACAGTAAGAAAACATGATGCAAAATGGACGTATCAACTCCCCCAAGCTTAGACCTCGCTTGTCCTCAAGCGAAACCCGAAATCGGAAAACATGTCCACATGCTTAGAGAGAGAGGTGTCGATAAAAAAATAAGGACATAGAAGCATCATGTTCATTATTATAACAGCAATAAACTTAAACATAAGACTCTTATCATAAACTTTATCATAGACTTCTCATGAATAAGTGACAATTCATCACACAATTGAAGTATAAAGCAAAAACTCTATTAAAACCAACAAACTATGTTCTCAGTCAACTTTGCAACTACAATTCATCATCTTTTCAGGAAGGGTCACGTATCGGAGCCTTTAGGCAAGTCCACATACTCAACCATCATATAATCTTCTATGATTGCTAACACTCACCGCGTACACATGAGCAAAACGTTTCAACCGGACACATAGAAAGATAGGGGCTTATAGTTTCGCCTCCCAACGTATTCACCTCAAGGGTGATGTCAACAATAATAACTCATGCTATCTATATTCAACTGGACATATGTGCCTAGATCTTTCCTCACCACATGATGCTTGCCAAAGGACAAAAATAAAAAGGAATAGAAGGAAAACTTTGACTCTTTGCATAAAAGTAAATACATAAAAGTAAAAGATAGGCCCTTCGCAGAGGGAAGCAGAGGTTTCCATGCGCTTATTTGTTTGTATGCTCAACCCCTTAGTGCAAAAGAACGTCGCATTGCATTCCCCTTGTGATAGCGACCTTTATTATGCAGTTTGTCGCTTTTATTCTTCACCATCACAAGTTCGTGCAACGCTCAATTTTCTCTCACACTAAATGATCTTACACTTTTAGAAGCAATTTTTATTGCCTTTTTGCACCGATGACAACTTACTTGAGGGATCTTGCTCAATCCCTAGGTAGGTATGGTGGACACTTTAAAATAAGATTTGGGTTTAAGGGTTTTTGGATGCACAAGTAGTATCTCTACTTAGTGCGGAGTTTTTGGCTAGCAAGGATAGGGGGCAAGCACCGCATGTTAAAGGATCTATGACAATATGACTTCTGTGTGAATATAAACAAACATAAACCATTAAGTTGTCTTCCTTGTCCAACGTCAACAATTTTGGCATATAATATTTTGATGAGGGCTCACAATCACAAAAGATTTCTAGGATAGTATATTATGTGAATCTTCTCTTCCCTTATTAATTCTTTCATGAGTGGCATCATTGACTAATACTATGTTTGTCAATCTCTAATAAAATTTTCTACTTATACTTTTCCTTATGTGGTGTCATCACCGACCATAAGATTAGTATATGATCTTTTTCATTATTTCTTTCCTTTTATTTTTTTCCTTTACTTTTATTTATTTCTTTTCTTTTAATTGCAGCAAGAAAGTAAAGAAAGCAAAAACTCAAACTAAACTTTATTATATATATATATATATATCTTGCACACGATTACAAGGATACATCACTAAGCAAACTCTCAAAGAAGAAAGGATCGAACTAAACTTTTATTCATCTAAAGCAAAAGATCAAACTAAAATAAGTAAAGGCAAAAAGATAGTGGGATGATACGATACCAGGCCACCTCCCCCAAGCTTAGCGGAAGCCAAGGGGAGTGCCCATACCCGATACTCAATTCTCTTTTGGTGATGAAGAAGAAGGTGGTGGTGATGAAGAAGAGATCTTGTCCTCGGATTTCCATGGCAGTGGTCCACCATCATAAGAGGAGGAGTGAGTCTCACGGGTCCTGCAACTAGCAGCTAAACTCATACCTTTAAACCTTGCCTCATATTCAAAGACTTGGTTTCGGAGATCATAGATCTGGCTTTGGAGGAAGTTGATTTGCTCGTTGAGGGTGAAGACGATGTCCTTCATGGGCTTGCCATCCACCTTGAGATCACGGGAGAGGTCCATGATCATGAGGTGATTGGTGTTGAGTCCACGCTCCACCATCCCCACCGGAAGACGTCTTGCTCCGTAGCTTCGAGCCTACCCTCCATAGTTCCTGTCCCTTTGGGCCCTTGCACATCGCGGATGTGGAGCAACCCCTCATGCATCTGGATGACCTGAGGGTGCTGCACCACCTCCCGCAGATATGGGTTGATGACATTCTTGAAGAACTTGTCCTTGAAGGAGCTTGAGGTGGTCATGGTAGATGGGGTCTGACAGAAAACAGCAAGAAAAGAGAATAGAGGATTTCTCCACGATACGATGGTTAACAGGTTCGGGGAGTATATATAGATTTTTTATCTTGGGAAACAAGCAAGCTGTAGAAAAAGGAGTCCGGAAGGTGTCCCAGGTGGGCACAACCCACCTGGGCGCGCCAGGCCCTGGTGTCTTGTGCCCACCAGGGTACGCTTCCTGGAAGTCTCTTATTTTCCTATTTTCTAAATATTCCAAAACTGACAAAAAATATTTTTGCGGATTTTTCAGAGTCCGTTTACTTACCGTATCACGTACCTCCTTATTTTCATGATTTTGGAGTGTTCCGGAAGGACTCTTTTATGTGTTCTTCCGGTGTCAAAGTTTGGATCATATTACTTTCAACATTAATGGGCGTACCTGAGATATAATGTTTTATTCGTTGTCCATTGACAACCTTCGGGTTAGTACCTTCGGCATTATTTATTTTGATGGCTCCAGACCGATAAACCTCCTCGATAACATAGGGGCCTTCCCATTTTGAGAGGAGTTTTCCTGCAAAGAATCTGAAACAAGAGTTGTACAACAGAACATATCCTTCGACTTAAAACTCACGCTTTTGGATTCTTTTGTCATGCCATCTTTTAACTTTTTCTTTGAATAATTTTGCATTTTCATAAGCTTGGGTTCTCCATTCATCTAATGAGCTAATATCAAATAACCTCTTTTCACCAGCAAGTTTGAAATCATAATTGAGTTCTTTGATGCCCAATATGCTTTATGTTCTAACTCAAGAGGCAAATGACAAGCTTTTCCATAAACCATTTTATAAGGAGACATACCCATAGGATTTTTATATGCTGTTCTATAAGCCCAAAGTGCATCATCTAATTTCTTAGACCAATTCTTCCTGGACCTATTGACAGTCTTTTGCAAAATTAATTTTATTTCTCTATTGCTAAGTTCAACTTGACCACTAGACTGAGGATGATAAGGTGATGCAATTCTATGGTTAACATCATACTTGGCAAGCATTTTACGGAAAGCACCATGAATAAAGTGTGAACCACCATCAGTCATTAAATATCTAGGGACTCCAAACCTTGGGAAAATAACTTCCTTAAGCATTTTAATAGAGGTGTTGTGATCAGCACTACTGGTTGGAATAGCTTCTACCCATTTAGTAACATAATCAACAGCAACCAAAATATGTGTATACCCATTAGAGGAAGGAAAAGGTCCCATGTAATCAAATCCCCAAACATCAAATGGTTCAACAGCAAGTGAATAATTCATAGGCATTTCTTGACGCTTACCGATATTACCTATTCTTTGACATTCATCACAAGATAAGACGAACTTACGGGCATCCTTGAAGAGAGTAGGCCAATAAAATCCAGATTGCAATACCTTGTGAGCAGTTCTATCTCCAGCATGATGCCCTCCATAAGCTTCGGAGTGACATTTCCGTAGGATTTGTCCCTGTTCATGCTCAGGTACACAACGTCTAATAGTACCATCTACTCCTTCTTTATAAAGATGTGGGTCATCCCAAAAGTAATGTCTTAAATCATAGAAGAATTTTTTCTTTTGTTGGTAAGTAAAGCTAGGTGGTAAATATTTAGCAACAATGTAATTAGCATAGTCAGCATAGCAAGGAGTATTATTAGCAACATTTATTGCAGCTAACTACTCATCAGGAAAACTATCATCAATAGGTAGTGGGTCATCAAGCAAATTTTCAAGCCTAGATAAATTATCAGCTACGGGGTTCTCAGCTCCTTTTTTGTCAATGATATGTAAATCAAATTCTTGTAACAAGAGAACCCATCGAATAAGTCTTAGTTTAGCATCTTTCTTTTCCATAAGATATTTAATAGCAGCATGATCGGTGTGAACAATTACTTTGGAATCAACAATATAAGGTCTAAATTTATCACAAGCAAACACCGGTGCTAAGTATTCTTTTTCAGTAGTTGCATAATTTCTTTGAGCACCGTCTAGAGTTTTACTAGCATAATGAATAACATTCAATTTCTTATCAACTCTTTGTCCTAGAACAGCACCAACAGCATAATCTCTAGCATCACACATAATTTCATAAGGCAAGTTCCAATCAGGTGGTTGAACAATAGGTGCAGAAATTAAGGCTTTCTTGAGTGTTTCAAAGGCTTCTAAACAATCATCATCAAAAACAAAAGGAATATCCTTTTGCAAAAGATTCGTAAGAGGCCTAGAAATTTTAGAAAAGTCTTTGATAAATCTCCTATAGAAACCAGCATGACCTAAGAAACTACGAATACCTTTGATATCTTTAGGACATGGCATTTTCTCAATTGCATCAACCTTAGCTTTGTCCACTTCAATACCTCTTTCAGAAATTTTATGACCCAAGACAATGCCTTCATTAACCATAAAGTGGCACTTCTCCCAATTCAAGACAAGATTTGTTTGTTCACATCTCTGCAAAACTCGATCAAGATTGCTTAAACAATCATCAAAAGACTTCCCATAAACAGAGAAGTCATCCATGAAAACCTCAACAATCTTTTCACAAAAATCAGAGAATATAGCAGTCATACATCTTTGAAAGGTAGCAGGTGCATTACATAAACCAAAAGGCATACGTCTATAAGCATAAGTTCCATAGGGACGTGTAAAAGTGGTCTTTTCTTGATCAGGTTGAGAAACAGGTATTTGTGTAAAACCAGAATATCCATCAAGGAAGCAAAAATGTGTGTGCTTAGATAATCTTTCAAGCATTTGATCAATAAAAGGCAGAGGGTAATGATCTTTTCTAGTTGCTTTGTTTAATTTTCTAAAATCAATTACCATTGTATAGCCTGTAACAATTCTTTGTGGAATAAGTTCATTCTTATCATTAGGAACAATAGTTATGCCTCCTTTCTTAAGGACACAATGAACAGGACTCACCCATCTATTATCAGCTATAGGATAGATTATACATGCTTCCAGAAGTTTTAATATTTCAGTTCTTACCACTTCTTTCATCTTCGGGTTTAACCGACGTTGGTGATCAACAATGGGTTTAGCATCAGATTCCATATTAATTTTGTGCTGACATAGAGTGGGACTAACCCCCTTTAAATCATCAAGATTATATCCAATAGCAGCTCTGTGCTTCCTTGGAACTTTCAATAATCTTTCTTCTTCATGTTCTGGAAGGTTGGCACTGATAATAACAGGATATATCTTCTTTTCATCAAGATAAGCATATTTCAAAGTATCTGGAAATTGTTTTAATTCAAACACATGATCACCTTTAGGTGGAGGAGGACCTCCTAGAGTTTCAATAGGCAAATTGTGTTTAAGTAGAGGACGTTGTTCAAAGAAAATCTTATCTATTTCATTTCTTTCATGTATATGTAAATCATTTTCATGGTCTAGCAAATATTGTTCATCTTTACTAGGCAATTCTTTTTCATGAAGTTTTCAACTAAACTTGGAAAAATTAAACTCATGAGACTCATCACCAAAACTAACACTGACAGTTTGTTTCTCACAGTCTATCTTAGCATTAACGGTGTTCAAGAAAGGTCTACCAAAGATAATGGGGAAAAGTCATCTTGTGGGGAACCAAGAACAAGAAAATCAGCAGGGTGTTTTATTTTCCCACACAAGACTTCAACATCTCTAACAATCCCAATTGGTGATATAGTGTCTCTATTAGCAAGTTTAATAGTAACATCTATGTCTTCTATTTCTGCGGGTGCTATGTCATTCATAATTTCTTGATATAAGGTGTAAGGAATAACATTCACACTAGCACCTATGTCACATAAACCATGATAACAGTGATCTCCTATTTTAACTGAGACAACGGGCATGCCAACAACAGGTCTATGTTTATCCTTTTTATCAGGTTTGGCAATTCTAGCAACTTCTTCACATAAGTAAATAACATGCCCATCCATATCTTATTCTAAGAGATCTTTAACCATAGCAATATTAGGTTCTACTTTAATTTGTTCATCAGGTTTAGGTGTTCTAATATAGCTTTTGTTGACCATAGTTGAAACTTTAGCATGTTCCTTTATCCTAATAGGGAAAGGTGGTTTCTCAATATAAGCAGAAGGAACAACTGGATCAACATTGTAAAGTATGGTTTCTTCTTTAACTGGTACCGGTTATTCGATTTCTTCTTTAACAGGCAGGTGATATTCAAACCACTTCTCTTTAGGGAGATCAACATGAGTAGCAAATGATTCACTAAAGGAGGCTACTATCTCAGAGTCGAGTCCATATTTAGTGCTAAACTTTTGAAAAGCATCGGTATTCATAAAAGATTTAACACAATCATACTTAAGCTTAATACCTGACTCTTTACCTTCGTCGAGTTCCCAATCTTCAGAGTTGTGTTTAATTATTTCCAAAAGATCCCACTGGAATTCAATAGTCTTCTTCATAAAAGAACCAGCACAAGAAGTATCAAGCATGGTTTGATCATTACGAGAAAGCCGAGCATAAAAGTTTTGGATAATAATTTCTCTTGAGAGCTCATGATTGGGGCATGAATATAACGTTGACTTAAGCCTCCCCCAAGCTAGAGTGATACTTTCTCATTCACGAGGCCAAAGATTATATATATAATTCTGATCACAATGAACTAAATGCATAGGATATTTTTTTGGTGAAACTCCAATTTCAATCGATTCCAATTCTAAGATCCAATATCATCGCATAGCCTATACCATGCCAATGCTTTTCCCTTCAAAGATGAAGGGAAAACCTTTTTCATAACTTCATCCCCGAGTAAACCTGCAAGCCTGAACAATCCACAAATTTGTTCTACATATATGAAGTGCATATCAGGATGTTCGGTTCCATCTCCCGCATAAGGATTAGCTAGCAGTTGTTCTATCATACCCGAAGGAATTTCATATTCAATATTTTCAGTAGGTGCAGTAGGTTGAGGGGTAGCTAATTATGGTTCTGGACAAGGTGAAGATACCCCGAACAAACCCCTCAAAGGATTGTTTTCCATAGTAACAAGTGACAATAAATTTTAGCACACTATATAAACGTTTCCTTACCAAAGGCGCTTCACTCCCCGACAACGGCGCCAGAAAATAGCCTTGATGACCCAAAAGTATAGGGTATCAATTGTAGCTCTTTTCGATAAGTAAGAGTGTTGAACCCAACAAGGAGCAGAAGGAAATGACAAGTGGTTTTCAACAAGGTAATGTCTGCAAGTGCTGAAATTATGAGTAGCAGAGTAGTTTGATAGCAAGGTGATTTGTAATGAGAAAGTAACAATAGTAGTAACAAAAGTGCAGCAAGGTAGCCCAATCCTTTTGAGGCAAAGGACAGGCCAAAACGGTCTCTTATGATAAGCAAAGCGTTCTTGGGGGTACACAGGATTTTCATCTAGTCACTTTCACCATGTTGGTTTGATTTGTGTTCGGTACTTTGAAAATTTGATATGTGGGTGGACCAGTGCTTAGGTGCTGTTCTTACTTGAACAAACCTCCTACTTATGATTAACCCTCCCGCAAGCATCTGCAACTACGAGAAAAGTATTAATAATAAATTCTAACCATAGCATTAAACATTTGGATCCAATCGGTCCCTTACAGAATAGCGCATAAACTGGGGTTTAAGCTTCTGTCACTCTCGCAACCCATCATCTAATTGCTACTCCACAATGCATTCCCTTAGGCCCAAATATGGTGAAGTGTCATGTAGTCGACGTTCACATGACACCACTAAGGGAATCACAACATACATACTATCAAAATATCGAACACATACCAAGTTCACATGATTACTTGCAACATGATTTCTCCCGTGACCTCAAGAACAAAAGTAACTACTCACAGATGATAATCATAATCAAGATCAGAGGGGTATTAAATACCATATTGGAACTGAACATATAATCTTCCACCAAATAAACCATATAGTAATCAACTACAAGATGTAATCAACACTACTAGTCACCCACAAGCACCAATCTATAGTTCCGGTAACAAGATTGAACACAAGAGATGAACTAGGGTTTGAGATGAGATGGTGTTGTTGAAGATGTTGATGGAGATTACCCTCCCCAAGATGGGAGAGTTGTTGGTGATGATGATGACGATGATTTCCCCCTCCGGGATGGAAGTTCCCCCGGCAGAATCGCTCCGCCGGAGGGTAAAAGTGCTCCTGCCCAAGTTCCGCCTCGAGACGGCGGCGCCTCCATCCAGAAAGTCCTCTCCTTATTTTTTTCTAGGTCAAAATGACATATATACCAGAAGATGGGAATCGGAGGTGGGCCTGGGTGAGCACAACCCACCAGGGCGCGCCTGGGCTCCCTGGCGCGCCCAGGTGGGTTGTGCCCACCTGGTGGGCCCCTCTGGTAGTTATTTGCTCCAATATTCCTCAAATATTTGATAAAAAATCTCCATGAAGTTTCAGTTTGTTTGGAGTTGTACAGAATAGGTGGCCTGACATAGCTTTTCCAGGTCAAGATTTCCAACTGCCGGAATTCTCCCTCTTTGTGTATACCTTGCAAATTATGAGATAAAAGGCATTAGAATTACTCCAAAAAGCATTATTATGCATAAAAACATCATAAATAATAGTAAGAAAACATGATGCAAAATGGACATATCATGCATCATCCCGCAACTAACTCATTAGTCACATTGCTTGCAAGGCTTATAGGGATGTGCATTACCGAGAGGGCTCAGAGATACCTCTCTCCTATACTCGGAGTGACAAATCCTAATCTCGATCTATGATAACCCAACAAACACCTTCGGAGACACCTGTAGAGCATCTTTATAATCACCCAGTTAATTTGTGATGTTTGATAGCACACAAGGTGTTCCTCGGGTATTCAGGAGTTGCATAATCTCATAGTCAAAGGAATATGTATAAGTCATGAAGAAAGCAATAGCAATAAAACTTAACGATCATTATGCTAAGCTAACGGATGGGTCTTGTCCATTACATCATTCTCCTAATGATGTGATCCCGTTCATCAAATGACAACACATGTCTATGATCGGGAAACTTAACCATCTTTGATTAACGAGCTAGGGAAGTAGAGGCATACTAGGGACACTTTGTTTTGTCTATGTATTCACACATGTAACAAGTTTTCGGTTAATACAATTCTAGCATGAATAATAAACATTTATCATGATATAAGGAAATATAAATAACCACTTTATTATTGCCTCTAGGGCATATTTCCTTCAGTCTCCCACTTGCACTAGAGTCAATAATGTAGATTACATTGTAATGATTCTAACACCCATGGAGTCTTGGTGTTGATCATGTTTTGCTCGTGGAAGAGGCTTAGTCAACGGGTCTGCAACATTCAGATCCGTATGTATTTTGGAAATCTCTATGTCTCCTTCCTTGACTTGATCGTGGATGGAGTTGAAGCATCTCTTGATGTGTTTGGTTCTTTTGTGAAATCCGGATTCCTTCACTAAGGCAATTGCTCCAGTATTGTCTCAAAAGATTTTCATTGGACCTGATGCACTAGGTATTACACCTTGATCAGATATGAACTCCTTCATCCAGACTCCTTCGTTTGCTGCTTCTGAAGCAGCTATGTACTCCGCTTCACACGTAGATCCCGCAACGACGCTCTGCTTGGAACTGCACCAACTGATAGCTCCACCATTCAATATAAACATGTATCCTGTTTGCGACTTAGATTCATCTGGATCATGTCAAAGCTAGCACCGATGTAACCATTTACGACAAGCTCTTTGTCACCTCCATATACGAGAAACATATCCTTAGTCCTCTTCAGGTATTTTAGGATGTTCTTGATCGCTGTCCAGTGATCCACTCCTGGATTACTTTGGTACCTCCCTGCTAAACTTATAGCAAGGCACACATCAGGTCTGGTACACAACATTACATACATGATAGAACCTATGGCAGAGGCATAGGGAATGACTTTCATTTTCTCTCTATCTTTTGTAGTGGCCGGGCATTGAGTCTAACTCAACTTCACCCCTTGGAACACAGGCAAGAACCCTTTCTTTGACTGGTCCATTTTGAACTTCTTCAAAACTTTATCAAGGTATGTGCTTTGTGAAAGTCCAATTAAGCGTCTTGATCTATCTCTCTAGATCTTGATGCCCAATATATAAGCAGCTTCACCGAGGTCTTTCATTGAAAAATTCTTATTCAAGTATCCTTTTATGCTATCCGAAAATTCTATATCATTTCCAATCAACAGTATGTCATCCACATATATTATTAGAAATGCTACAGAGCTCCCACTCACTTTCTTGTAAATACAGGCTTCTCCAAAAGTCTGTATAAAACCATATGCTTTGATCACACTATCAAAGCGTATATTCCAACTCCGAGAGGCTTCCACCAGTCCATAAATGGATCGATGGAGCTTGCACACTTTGTTAGCACCTTTAGGATCGACAAAACATTCTGGTTGCATCATATACAACTCTTCTTTAAGAAATCCATTAAGGAATGCAGTTTTGACATCCATTTGCCAAATTTCATAATCATAAAATGCGGCAATTGCTAACATGATTCGAACAGGCTTAAGCATCGCTACGGGTGAGAAAGTCTCATCGTAGTAAACTCCTTGAACTTGTCGAAAACCTTTCGCAACAAGTCAAGCTTTGTAGACAGTAACATTACCGTCAGGGTCAGTCTTCTTCTTGAAGATCCATTTATTTTCTATGGCTTGCCAATCATCGGGCAAGTCAACCAAAGTCCACACTTTGTTCTCATACATGGATCCCATCTTAGATTTCATCGCCTCAAGCCATTTCACGGAATCTGAGCTCATCATCGCTTCCTAATAGTTCATAGGTTCGTCATGGTCTAGTAACATGACTTCCAGAACAGGATTACCGTACCACTCTGGTGCAGAACGTACTCTGGTTGACCTACGAGGTTCGGTAGTTACTTGATCTGAAGTTTCATGATCATCATCATTAGTTTCCTCACTAATTGGTGTAGGCATCACTAGAACTGTTTTCTGTGATGAACCACTTTCCAATCCGAGAGAAGGTACAACTACCTCGTCAAGTTCTACTTTCTTCCCACTCTCTTCTCTGGATGACCTACGAGGTTCGGTAGTAACTTGATTTGAAGTTTCATGATCATCATCATTAACTTCCTCACTAATTGGTGTAGGTGTCACAGGAACCGGTTTCTGTGATGAACTACTTTCCAATAAGGGAGCAGGTACAGTTACCTCATCAAGTTCTACTTTCCTCCCACTCACTTCTTTCGAGAGAAACTCCTTCTCTAGAAAGGATCCATTCTTAGCAACAAATATCTTACCTTCGGATCTGTGATAGAAGGTGTACCCAACAGTTTCTTTCGGGTATCCTATGAAGACTCATTTCTCCGACTTGGGTTCGAGCTTATCAGGCTGAAGCTTTTTCACATAAGCATCGCAACCCCCAAACTTTAAGAAACGACAACTTAGGTTTCTTGCCAAACCACAGTTCATATGGTGTCGTTGTCGTGGGAGTGAGTCTGACAATAAGAGTAGGGGTTACATAGGAGGAGGCAAGGCCCTAGCTATGGTGAGATTGTACACACAAGTTTATGAGTTCAGGCCCCTCTCGGAGGAGGTAATAGCCCTACGTCTCGGTGCCTCAGAGGCTTGTCAACTGGATTATGCGTGAGAGTTACAGGGGGTGCGAACCCTCGTGCCAGAGGAGGGGGTGGCTTATATAGAGTGCACCAGACACCTCCAGCCCTCAGTTACACAGGGTTCAATGTAAGTTACGGCAGGAGCGTTACTGGTAACGCATGCTATAAATGACTATTAATTATCTTTAAGACTACGGAGTGAACGCCTGACCGTTGCCATACTAGGGCGACTGCAGGTCTTCTGTGCTCCGAGTGATTCTTTAGTATGGTCGAGTGACGCTATCTTGGTCGAGTGGAATTGGTGTATCCGAGTGGAATAGCTGGTCGAGTGGATTGCACTCCAAGGTGATTTCAGTCGATATCTTCTGTTGGACTTTGAATGTCTTTGACTCTAGGGCAGTGTCCTTGGGTAGGGCGTAAAGGTCAGTCCTATGACCCTACCCTAGGTACATGTCATCATCATTAGCCCCCGAATGGATTGAGGTCCGAGTGAGGAAGGGTTGAAGTTGGTTCGGATTCGATTCTATGCTTCGGAGGCATTTCATCGGGGTCTGGAAATCATACTGGAACTTTGACCCTGCATCAGTCGCCTTGATCGATTCTGAGGTCGTCGAGTGAATTACCCTGGTAATCTTTGATTGAATTAGAGTGTGAAATCTTCGATGCGATTGATTTCTCTACGATTCCCGGATCTCACGGGATTCGAAAATTTGGAGAAGCATGCGGGATGGAGCGTGGCGCTGTAAACGGAGCGAGTAGATAGGGATGCCTCGATCTCTGCGCCGCCTTTTCGCCACATATCGGGTGAGCGCCTGTTGCGGGATGTGATAAGATTGCTTGGGCCCACACGTTAGCCACTCGGAAGCAGCCCACAAAGAGCGCCGGGGCCGATGCAATGCACAGTGTTCCTCATTCGATCCCCTTCTTCTCTCTGCTTCTCCACCGCGCCCTCCTCTGCTCTCGACGCTTTCGGCCGGCCCATGCACATTCCGCCGCCATGGTGAAGGACAAGACTTCGGCCCTGGAGCGCGCAAAGAAGGCGACGACGGTGGCGAAAGGCAAGAAGACGGCGAGGGGATCGTCGTCACGGTCCGGTCTGCCTCCGGGTTGGATCCAGGGGGGCTGGATCCGCTCCACCGTCCTGAAGGAGGACCTGGAGAATCTTGCCAATGATGGCTTGATTGCTCACGGGTCTTGGAGGCTGCCGGGGAATGAATCCGAGCCCCAGCCGCGCGAGGGTGAGTGTGTCCTCCTCACCACCCATGTCGACCGGGGTTTCTCTCTGCCTCCACATCCGTTCTTCTGGCGTTTTTTGAATTTCTTTGGCGCTCAGATCCATCATTTTCCTCCCAACACAATCTCCTATCTCGCTGCATTTATTTCTATGTGCGAGAACTTCCTGGGCTGGCAACCGCACTGGGGCTTATTCAAGAACATCTTCACTTGTCGTTCCTAGTCGGTGAAGAAGGCGAATCTGAGTGATGAAAAGACGCACGTGATCCAGATGTGTGGGGGGTTAGGGATCCAAACTAGAGGTAGAAGTACTTTTCCTCCTATGACCTTTCCCGAGTCAGTCAGGGGCTGGCAGTCGACCTGGTTCTACTGCAAGGACATTCCGACTCCAGGTCAGTCGACTGGCCTCCTCCCTTTCACCATAGAGAGACTCCATCAACCTTCTTCTCTGATCATAACCGCAGAAGAGAAAGGCGATGTCGCCATTTTAGTCGACGCGGTAGTCAATTTAGTCCGGGAGGGTGTGACCGGCATGGATCTGTTGGAGGTATTTCTCAGTCGACTAATCCAGCCTCTCCAAGCTCGTGATCACCCGATGTGGATGTACTCGGGCCGTGAAGACACAACCCGAATCCACTCGGAGGAGGTTGATGAGGAGACGGTGGCCCAGTGGCTCAAGAGCATCACTGCAAACAAGGATAACCCCAGGGGGTCCAGGAGGGTTCTGCCATTCGAAGCCAACCACGCTCCAGAAGAGGTCAGGCTCAATTTACTGAGTGTTCATTCTTTCCGATCTGTGATTGTTCTTGAATCAGACCGATATCCGTGACTTGTGTCTTGCAGATTTACACCAAGGTGTACTCGATGCCGAACGAAGAGCGGTATCAAGAAGGATTTGAGAGTGATGGCGACAGCGGTGATATTCAGTACGCAGATGACAGTGAGGACTCGGGCAGCGGCAAAGAAGTCGACTCGCCGCCCTGCTCGGAGCGTCATTCCAAACAGTCCCAAGATCCCACGGGGGAGCGTGGCAAGGTGGTTGCGTCGAGTGTGAAAATCCAAAATGCACTCGAATGTTGACTCCGAGCCATCAGAGAAGGCCGCGAAGCAGGCCAAAGTTGCCCCGCCCAAACCTCGGAAGGCTCTGCCTTGGAAGTTGACTCCCGAGCCATCAGAGAAGACCATGAAGCAGGCCAAAGTTGCCCTGCCCAAACCTCGGAAGGCTCTGCCTAGGATCAAGGTGGCTGTTCCTGTTGCTTCTGTGTAAGTGTTTCGTTTCTTTTCTTTGTCTCCACTACAAACTTCTTTTCTTGTTTGACCGAGTGAAATTCGGAACTTTCAGTGATGCTACTTTTGCAACCTCAATGGACATTGACGAGGAGCAGGGTGATGTGGAAACCGCAGACACGGCCACTTCTCCGGCAGGTACGATTCCACAGCCACGCTCTTACTTCACCAACTGTTTTGATGGTCGACTGAACTCTTATGGTCGAGTGTTTTGCAGCGCCAACAAGTGTTATCCAACTTCCATATGATGATGATGATGAAGAAGTGCCTCAAAGGAATAGAGGGAGAAGGGGTAGGACTCTGACCAGGAGGGTGCCTGCCAGCAAAGCGTCTCACTCGACATCTGAGCCAGCCGTTCAGCAACTTGGTGATCCAGTTTGAACTTCTGTTTCCTTTGCTGATCCTTTGTCGACTGACCAGCCTTCGGCGTCGACTGCCCATGCCCCTGCTCCGATTGCTCAACTCCAAGCTTCAGCTCCACCGGCAACGTCATCTGTTCCAACAACTCCTATTTTTATTACTCATCACATCCCGGAGGACCAAGTAGGAGCTTCCAAGGAGGCTATGATCCTGGCGGCTTTGATGACGGACCGACTGAAGGTGGTGTATGACACCAGCAAGGCTGCCTATGACGCCAGCTCTACCCTTCAAACCAACATCCGAGTAAGTGGGATTGTAAGTTGATTTCCGATTGGCTTCCAGCTTGACCTTTGCTCTGTTAGGATATGCTACTTGAAAACTCCTGCTTTATTATTCGTAAGATGTCACTCTGTTTCTTGCATCTGTACACCCACTGGGTGTGTCATGTAGCTCTTTTCACTCAAATTAGATTGGTCGTGTCGAGTGAATTCTTCTTCCAGTGGGGGCACGCTAAGTGCACCCACTAGGTGTAGTCCCCGAGACCGCTGTTGACTGCTGGCAGTCGACGATGGTCTTAGAACTCCTTTTTTTCACTCGAGCTGGGCAGGCCATGCCTAGTGGTAAATCAAACCAGTGGGGCACGCTAAGTGCACCCACTGGGTGTAGTCCCCGAGACTGCTGTTGAATGTGCGATTCTGCAGCAGTCTTAGAACTCTTTTTGTTGTGGCTGTTTGATCTTGCACGCTCTTCATTCGGAAGTAACTAATCTTCGTTTCTGACAAATGACTTGTCTTTTTGTTAATTGCAGAGAGCTTGTGAGCTTGGAACCAAGTATGCTGATTTGGAGAAGAAGCAGATCCAACTCAACCTCGATCTGGAGTTAGCCAAGGAGAACTTGAAGAAAGCCCAGGATGAAGAAGCTGTCATGGGAGGTAACAATTTGTCGACTGCTCGCCTTGTGATCTTTTCCTTTTCATCCTTTGAACCGAGTGACTCCACTCGAACAGATGTGTGTAATGAAAGCCGTCAACTCCAAGCTCGTCTCAAGAATGTTATTTTTTTAGACAAAATGAAGCAGGCTCTGGAGCAGAAGGACCTCGACCTTGCAGCAGCGCAGAAGACATCACGTGAAAAGACTGAACTTGCCGACAAGAAGTTGGCTTCAGTCGGAAAGTTGGAAGAGGAGAACGCCAAGCTGAAAACTGCTGTTGACGAGGCAAACTAGAAGTTTATCTAGGCGGAGAAGGTGGCTTTGGCTGACAAAGTGGATGTTCTCACTCGGAAGAGGGATGAACTAGAAGCTTATCTAGGCGGTCTTGCCAAGAAGATGTTTCTCATGCTTGAAGGTAATTTCTCTCATCCGACTGGATTGAAAAGTTTTCTTCACAACGCTGCAACCAACTCACTATCTTTCACTCCGTGCAGAATTCTGTCGGACTTTTGAAGAGGAGACTGGGCGGATCGAGACCGCACTGGACCACATCAACTCTCTCGTCAAGGACAAAGTTGCCATGAATGTGCTGCGACTGGAATCCCGCCTTGCCAGTGTCCTGGATTACATTGCTCGACTGAAAATGGCATTGTCGCGGATCGACAAGGAGCTCTGGCCAGAAGATGTGTTTTAGTATGATCTCGAGTCACTGATGACTCGACTCAATGACATCCCTGACCGAGTGCAAGCGTGGAAGAAGTCATCTGCTCGCTGGTGCTGCCGTGGCTCTGTCTCTGGTTCGCGTCCACTGCAAGGACGCCAAGGAAGAGAAGCTGAAGGCTCTTCAGGTGGCCAACACCAAGAAGCTTCAATTTCAATCTTTCATGGAGACCTTCATCGACGTAGCCACCCGTATTGCAGACGGCATCGACTTGGACACTTTCGTCGAGCCAGCAAGTCCTCCTCCCTCCGAGTGAAAAACTTGATAACTTGATCTTATTTGCCTCAGAATGCTGAGTGGTTTTGTAATCGTTAAACTCTTTAGGGATTGATGCCCGAGTACTTCTGCTGGTGACTCTGATCCTTGATGGATTTATCCGAACTTGGTTGCTTTATTTGGATGCAGTTGCTTTGTCTCTATTGCCTTTGGATTTTTTTGACTTAGGCGAATCTAGGATCGCATCTGAGTCTCCGAGTGAGAGGATTGCTCTTCACTCGGAATAGACGTTGTACTTGTGGCACAGCTCAGAGTGCAACCAAACGTTGTACTTGTGGCGCAGCTCAGAGTGCAACCAAACGTTGTACTTGTGGTGCAGCTCAGAGTGCAACCAGACGTTGTACTTGTGGCGCAGCTCAGAGTGCAACCAGACATTGTACTTGTGGCGCAGCTCAGAGTGCAACCAGACGTTGTACTTGTGGCGCAGCTCAGAGTGCGACTAGGTCTCCGAGTGAAAGGGTTGCTCTTCACTCGGAATGTTTTTGGAACTTAGGCGAGTACGGGGTCACAGCTAAGCCCCCGAGTGAGAGGGTTGCTCTTCACTCGGAGTATGTTTTGAAACTTAGGCGAGTACGGGATCGCAGCTAAGCCCCCGAGTGAGAGGGTTACTCTTCACTTGGAGTATGTTTTGAAACTTAGGCGACTACGGGATCGCAGCTAAGCCCCCGAGTGAGAGGTTTGCTCTTCACTCGGAGTATGTTTTGAAACTTAGACAAGTACGGGATCACAGCTAAGCCCCCGAGTGAGAGGGTTGCTCTTCACTCGGAGTATGTTTTGAAACTTAGGCGAGTATGGGATGGCAGCTAAGCCCCCGAGTGAGAGGGTTGCTCTTCACTCGGAGTATGTTTTAAAACTTAGGCGAGTACGGGATCGCAGCTAAGCCCCCGAGTGAGAGGGTTGCTCTTCACTCGGAGTATGTTTTGAAACTTAGGCGAGTACGGGATCACAGCTAAGCCCCCGAGTGAGAGGGTTGCTCTTCACTCGGAGTATGTTTTGAAACTTAGGCGAGTAGGGGATCACAGCTAAGCCCCCGAGTGAGAGGGTTGCTCTTCACTCGGAGTATGTTTTGAAACTTAGGCGAGTACGGGATCGCAACTAAGCCCCTGAGTGAGAGGGTTGCTCTTCACTTGGAGTATGTTTTCAAACTTAGGCGAGTACGGGATCGCAGCTAAGCCCCCGAGTGAGAGGGTTGCTCTTCACTCGGAGTATGTTTTGAAACTTAGGCGAGTACGGGATCACAGCTAAGCCCCCGAGTGAGAGGGTTGCTCTTCACTCGGAGTATGTTTTGAAACTTAGGCGAGTACGAGATCTCAGCTAAGCCCCGAGTGAGAGGGTTGCTCTTCACTCGGAGTATGTTTTGAAACTTAGGCGAGTACGAGATCGCAGCTAAGCCCCCGAGTGAGAGGGTTGGTCTTCACTCAGAGTATGTTTTGAAACTTAGGCGAATCAGGTTAGCAACTAAGCCCCCGAGTGAGAGGGTTGCTCTTCACTCGGAGTATGTTTTGAAACTTAGGTGAATTGGGTTCGCAGCTAAGCCACCCACTGGGGGATTTGGACACATATGTTTATGCGAATACAATCATTGGGATACTGCGAAAATCATGTCTTTGATAAACAAATTGAAGGATTCTTATTACAACTCGTCGATCCGAGTGTTTAGGGTGATGAAGGCCGTTTTTATTTCATCGGGTCCAACAGTCGGATCTGATGGTACCCAGAATACGCCTCCAAAAAGGACAAACGCTCACACCCCGCAGTCGAGTCGATGATCTGGTCGATGCGGGGGATAGGGAAGTGATATTTCGGGCATGACCGATTGATGTGCTTGAAGTCGATACACATACGAAGTGAATCATCTTTCTTGGGGACCATGACGACATTGGCGAGCCACTCGGAGTGGTATATCTCGCGGATGAACTCGGCTGCCGGGCGCCGAGCCACCTCTTTGCCAATTGCGTTCCTCTTCTCCACGACAGACCGACGGAGGTGTTCCTTGACGGGTTTTGCTTTCGGGTCGACACGCAAACGGTGCTCAGCCAGTCCCCTGGGTACACCTGGCATGTCTGATGGTTTCCATGCAAAGATGTCCCAGTTCTCGCTGAGGAACTGGATGAGCGCTTCTTCCTATTTGCTGTCGAGTGTTGTTGAGATGTGAGTCAGAGCAGCATTGGGGTCTTCTGGGTGAATGTGGACCGGCTTTGTCCCTTCGGCCGACTGAAATGCGGATTCTGAAGCAGGCTTCTTAGCTCGCAGCAAATCACCCGGATCTGCATTCTTCTTGTATTCTTCCATCTCTACTGCTGCCATCTGCTCGTTGGCAATCTTTGAGCCCTTCTGGAGGCACTCTTCTACCCTTTGCCAGCTCCCTGTGACTGTGATCACACCTCTGGGCCCAGGCATCTTCAACTACAGGTATACGTAACATGGTCGAACCATGAAACAAGCATATGTGGGCCTGCCCAGAATAGCATGGTAGTCACTGTGGAAATCCACCACCTCAAACGTCAACTTCTCCTTGCGGTAATTCTTGGAATCACCAAAAACCACATCAAGAGCAATCTGTCCGAGTGACTTTGCCTTCTTTCCGGGGATGACGCTGTGGAACTGCATGTTACTCTCACTGAGTTTGGACATTGGAATGCCCATCCCTTGGAGGGTCTCAGCGTACAAAATGTTCAAACCGCTGCCGCCATCCATAAGGACTTTAGTCATTCGGGTGCCCCCAATGACTGGGTCGACCACCAATGCTTGCCGCCCAGGGATAGCAACGTGCGCTGGGTGATCGGACTGGTCAAATGTAATGGGAGTCTTCGACCACTTCAAGTACGTCGTAGTTGCTGGAGCAACCATGTTCACTTCTCTGTTGATAACCTTCAGTCGACTTTTTCTCCCGACATCAGCAAAAATCACCAAAGTAGCGTTGACATTGGGGTAACCATCATCTTCCTCTTCATCCTCCCCCTTATCAGATTCCTTCTCGCTGGGCTGACCCTCTCGGAAACTCTGAATCAGGAGTTGACACTATCGAGTGGTATGCTTGGGCAGAATCAAGTTACCCTCTTCATCTTTTTTAGTGTGTATGTGACACGGTAAATCAAGAACGTCATTGCCCGACTGATCTTTCACTTTATTGGGGATCCACGACCCTTTAGGCTTTCCCTTGAACTTTCCTTGATTCAAAACTGTGGCCTCAGCAGGACCTGCAGGTTCAGCTTTACGCTTTTGCTTCCGACCGGAATTTCCACCTCTGGTGTCCTGGGCGACTGGTTTTCCCTTGCCACTGCGGAGTCGGTCCTCCACTTTGCCGTTAGTGTACCGAGTGGCTATTTCCATCATTCGGGCCAGAGACATGTCTCTGGACTGACCGAATTTCAAGTTGAGCTCTCTGTAACGGACGCCCTCTTTGAAGGCGCAAACTGCCTGGTGCTGTGACACATTTTCCACTGTATGATCAAGGGTAGTCCATCTCTGGATGTAGTCTCTCAAAGTCTCATTTGGTTTCTGGATGCAATGCTGCAATTCAGTCAGGCCAGTAGGTCGCTTGCAAGTGCCCTCGAATGTTTTGATGAACACTCGGGCTAACTCATCCCAACAGAAAATACTTCCAGGGGCCAACTGATTCAACCAAGCCCTGGCTGAGCCCTCAAGCATCAGGGGGAGGTGTTTCATGGCTACCTCGTGATTGCCTCCGCTGATCTGCACTGCGACTCGGTAATCTTCTAGCCATGGGTCGGGCTTCGACTCACCAGTGAACTTACTCACGCATGTTGCCAATCTGAAGTTGGGACGGATCTCAACAGCTCGGATGGCCCTACTGAAACACTCGGGCCCAGAAACAAAAGCTCTGCTTCCACTCGGACGGTCTCTGTCTTGTCCTTCTCTGTGTGCTCGGCCTCTGTCGACCAAACCTTGTACGAGGAGTGACCTCGCATCGAACCTAGGCTCTCTTGGGTCGACTGGAGCTCTCCACTCGTCACCATTCGGGCGCCTGTCATGATACCGCCGGGGCGCGTACGATCCACCCCTCGGACGGGGCGTAGGCACTCGACGGTGGTCATCACAGGGATATCGATGATCATACTGTCCGTGGCCTCGACCCAGGTACTGATCTTGGCGATGACCACGATCTTCACGCTGCGGCGGCAATCTCGGACTATGTGCCGACTGAACTGTGTCTGCAACCATAGATCTGCTATGGATTCTTTTGCGCGACTGAGAAACAGCCGAGTTTTCCTCACCCGCTGCTCGGAGCAGCGCTCGGATCTGCATCAAACCTCTACCAACTTCCGAACGAGATGGCTGAATTGATTCTGCTATACGCACTGCAGCTGCAAGATTTTGAACCGGAGTGCGGTATACCTGAGGTTCAAGCGGAAACAGCTGTCGTGGGCGTCAACTGGATCCAGGGATCTGCTGACGGGCGCGTTCGTCAAGTGAATGTTGGAGATTCTCCAGATGCGTGCGCTCAGCCAAGGTGGCTAGGCGCGCAGCTTCCAAGGCCCGAGCCTCGGAGGTCTACCCCACGATGGGAGTCTGGAGTGCCTCCACGTTGCGGCGATGCAGCTCTTCCCTTTGCTCCGAAGTGAGGGCTTGGGGTGATATTCATCATGAATGTACGATGGACCGTCACCGTCGCCGCCGCCGCCACCGCGACGGAATCCAGGCGGGCTGCGACGAGAGTTGACCATGAGGACTTCCGCCGTAGGGTCGCTGCTTCCGCACTCGGAAAGAGTTTCTGCGGAACCAGTCGACAGATCGAATGGTCCGTAAAGAGATTCGTTGGGATCGATTGCCGTGACTTGAGGGGTGGTCGACTGCCGAACCACCGCATGCCTCACCCATCGCTGGAGGCGCGATCGACCGGATCGCTTGCGACGTCGTATAATGGGGAGCGTGGACACTACGGGAACCGACTGATACTGGGTCGATGGTTGCCGCAGGAGGACGCCACAGGCGCTCGCGCGGAAGTGCGCCGCCCTGCAGATGGGAAGGGCCTCGACGTCGAGGGGGGCTTCTTGGAGCCAGGCGGAGTCATCGGCGATGAAGACGAGCGCACCGAGATGGATCTCGCGGCCCAAAGCCAAACCACCACCGGAAACCATGTTGATGGAGATCGGAAAAATTGCAACCTCACCGGAAGTCGCTAAGACGGCTACCCCACAGTGGGCGCCAACTATCATGGGAGTGAGTCTGATAGTAAGAGTAGGGGGTACGTAGGAGGAGGCAAGGCCCTAGCTACGGTGAGATTGTACACGCAAGTTTACGAGTTCAAGCCCCTCTCGGAGGAGGTAACAGCCCTACGTCTCGGTGCCTCGGAGGCTTTTCGACTGGATTATGCATGAGAGTTACAGGGGGTGCCAACCCTTGTGCTAGAGGATGGGGTGGCTTATATAGAGTGCACCAGGCCCCTCCAGCCCTCAGTTACACAGGGTTCAATGTAAGTTAAGGCAGGAGCATTACTGGTAACGCCTGCTATAAATGACTATTAATGATCTTTAAGACTACAGAGTGAACGCCTGACCGTTGCGATACTGGGGCGACTGCAGGTCTTCTGTGCTCCGAGTGATTCTTTAGTATGGTCGAGTGACGCTATCTTGGTCGAGTGGAATTGGGGTATCCGAGTGGAATAGTTGGTCGACTGGATTGCACTCCAAGGTCATTTCAATCGGTATCTTCTGTTGGACTTTCAATGCCTTTGACTCTAGGGCAGTGTCCTTGTGTAGGGCATCTAGGTCAGGCCTATGACCCTACCCTAGGTACATGTCATCGCCAGTCGTCTCAATGGATTTAGATGGTGCCCTATTTGACGTGAATGCAGCCGTCTCTAAAGCATAACCCCAAAATGATAGGGATAAATCGGTAAGAGACATCATAGATCGCACCATATCTAATAAAGTACGGTTACGACGTTCGGACACACCATTACGCTATGGTGTTCCAGGTGGCGTGAGTTGCGAAACTATTCCACATTGTTTCAAATGAAGACCAAACTCGTAACTCAAATATTCGCCTCCGTGATCAGAACGTAGAAACTTTATTTTCTTGTTACGATGATTTTATACTTCACTCTAAAATTCTTTGAACTTTTCAAATGTTTCAGACTTGTGTTTCATTAAGTAGATATACCCATATCTACTCAAATCATCTGTGAAGGTCAGAAAATAACGATACCCGCCGCGAGCCTCAACACTCATTGAACCGCATACATCAGTATGTATTATTTCCAATAAGTATGTGGCCCGCTCCATTGTTCCGGAGAACGGCGTCTTAGTCATCTTGCCCATGAGGCATGTTCGCAAGCATCAAGTGATTATAATCAAGTGATCCAAAAGCCCATCGGCATGGAGTTTCTTCATGCGCTTTACACCAATATGACCTAAATGGCAGTGCCACAAATATGTTGCACTATCATTATTAACTTTGCATCTTTTGGCTTCAATATTATGAATATGTGTATCACTACGATCAAGATTCAACAAAAATAGACCACTCATCAAGGGTGCATGACCATAAAAGATATTACTCATATAAATAGAACAACCATTATTCTCTGATTTAAATGAATAACTGTCTCGCATCAAACAAGATCCAGATATAATGTTCATGCTCAACGCTGGCACCAAATAACAATTATTCAGGTCTAAAACTAATCCCGAAGGTAGATGTAGAGGTAGCGTACCGACGGCGATCACATCGACCTTGGAACCATTTCTGACGCGGATCGTCACCTCGTCCTTAGCCAATCTTCGGTTAATCCGTAGCCCCTGTTTCGAGTTGCAAATATGAGCAACAGAACCAGTATCAAATACCCAGGCGCTACTACAAGCATTAGTAAGGTACACATCAATACCATGTATATCAAATATACCTTTCACTTTGCCATCCTTCTTATCCGCCAAATACTTGGGGCAGTTCTGCTTCTAGTGACCAGTCCCTTTGCAGTAGAAGCACTCAGTTTCAGGCTTAGGTCCAGACTTGGGCTTCTTCCTGGGAGAAGCAACTTGCTTGCTATTCTTCTTGAAGTTCCCCTTCTTCCCTTTGCCCTTTTTATTGAAACTAGTGGTCTTGTTAACCATCAACACTTGACGCTTCTTCTTGATTTCTACCTCCGCAGCCTTAAGCATCGCGAAGAGCTCGGGAATCGTCTTGTTCATCCCTTGCATATTATAGTTCATCGCGAAGCCTTTATAGCTTGATGGCAGTGATTGAAGAACTTTGTCAATGACACTATCATCCGGAAGATTAGCTCCCAGCTGAGTCAAGTGGTTATGGTACCCAGACATTCTGAGTATGTGTTCAATGACAGAACTGTTCTCCTCCATCTTGCAGCTATAGAACTTGTTGGAGACTTCATATCTCTCAACTCGGGCATTTGCTTGAAATATTAACTTCAACTCCTAGAACATCTCATATGCTCCATGACGTTCAAAATGTCTTTGAAGTCCCGATTCTAAGCTGTAAAGCATGGCACACTGAACTATCGAGTAGTCATCAGATTTAGCTGGCCAGACCTTCATAACGTCCAGAGTTGCTCCTGCAGCAGGCCTTGCACCTAGCGGTTCTTCAAGGACGTAATTCTTCTATGCAGCAATGAGGATAATCCTCAAGTTACGGACCCAGTCCGTGTAGTTGCTACCATCATCTTTCAACTTAGCTTTCTCTAGGAACGCATTAAAATTCAAGGGAACAGTAGCACGGGCCATTGATCTACAACAACATAGATATGCAAAAACTATCAGGACTAAGTTCATGATAAATTTAAGTTCAATTAATCATATTACTAAAGAACTCCCACTTAGATAGACATCCCTTGTGTCATCTAAATGATCACGTGATCCATATCAACCAAACCATGTCCGATCATCACGTGAGATGGAGTAGTTTTCAATGGTGAACATCTCTATGTTGATCATATCTACTATATGATTCATGTTCGACCTTTCGGTCTCAGTGTTCCGAGGCCATGTCTGTACATGCTAGGCTCGTCAAGTTTAACCCGAGTATTCCGCACGTGCAAAACTGTCTTGCACCCGTTGTATGTGAACGTAGAGCTTATCACACCCGATCATCACGTGGTGTCTCGGCACGACGAATTGTCGCAACGGTGCATACTCAGGGAGAACACTTATACCTTGAAATTTAGTGAGGGATAATCTTATAATGCTACCTCCGTACTAAGCAAAATAAGATGCATAAAAGATAAACATCACATGCAATCAAAATATGTGACATGATATGGCCATCATCATCTTGTGCCTTTGATCTTCATCTCCAAAGCACCGTCATGATCTCCATCGTCACCGGCTTGACACCTTGATCTCCATCGTAGCGTCGTTGTCGTCTCGCCAACTATTGCTTCCACAACTATCGCTACCGCATAGTGATAAAGTAAAGCAATTACATGGCGATTGCATTTCATACAATAAAGCGACAACCATAAGGCTCCTGCCAGTTTCTGATAACTTTTACAAAACATGATCATCTCATACAATAACTTATATCACATCATGTCTTGATCATATCACATCACAACATGCCCTGCAAAAACAAGTTAGACGTCCTCTACTTTGTTGTTGCAAGTTTTACGTGGCTGCTACGGGCTTCTAGCAAGAACTGTTCTTACCTATGCATCAAAAACCACAACGATTTTTCGTCAAATGTGCTATTTTAACCTTCAACAAGGACCGGCCATAGTCAAATTCGATTCAACTAAAGTTG
Source organism: Triticum aestivum (assembly GCF_018294505.1). NCBI lineage: Eukaryota > Viridiplantae > Streptophyta > Magnoliopsida > Poales > Poaceae > Triticum > Triticum aestivum. The sequence continues at coordinate 334,250,850 of NC_057802.1, read as the reverse complement.
GAGAAACAAACACCCGCCAGCCACCTTTGCAAAACAAGTTGCATGTCTGTCGGTGGAACCGATCTCATGAATGTGGTCATGTAAGGCTGGTCCAGGCCGCTTCATCCAAAAACACCGCCGAATCATAAGAAGACGTTGGTGGTAAGCAGTATGACTATTATCAACCACAACTCTTTGTGTTCTACCCATGCATATCATCTACGCATAGACCTCGCTCGGATGCCACTGTTGGGGGACATAGCATGCAATTTCAAAAAAATTCCTACGATCATGCAAGATCTATCTAGGAGATGCATAGCAACGAGAGGGGGAGAGTGTGTCCACGTACCCCCGTAGACCGAAAACGGAAGCGTTAGTTTAACGCGGTTGATGTAGTCGAACGTCTTCACGATCCAACCGATCAAGTACCGAACGTACGACACCTCCGAGTTCAGCACATGTTCAGCTCAATGACGTCCCTCGAACTCTTGATCCAGTAGAGGGTCGAGGGAGAGTTTCGTTAGCACGACGGCGTGGTGACGGTGATGTGATCTGCGCAGGGCTTCGCCTAAGCACTACGACGCTATTACCGGAGGAGTAAACTGTGGAGGGGGGCACCGCACACGGCTAAGAACAATTGATGTGCTATGGGGTGCCCCCCTTCCCACGTATATAAAGGAGGAGGGGAGGAGGCCACCGGCCTAGAGTGGGCGTGCCATGGGGGGAAACCGAATAGGACTCCAAGTCCTATTTGGCCCCCTTCCTTTCTTACGAAGGGGGAAAGGGGAAGGGAGAGGGAAGAGGAGAAGGAAAGGGGGCGTGCCCCCTCCCCTAGTCCAATTCGGACTCCCCATGGGAGGGGGGCGCGGCCACCCCTTGTGGGCTGCCTCCCCTCTCCCCTATGGCCCATGTAGGCCCAATACTTCCCCGGGGGGGTCCGGTAACCCCTCGGTACTCCAAAAAATACCCGAACCACTCCGAAACCATTCCGTTGTCTGAATACCATCTTCCATATCAATATTTCCCTCTCGACCATTTTGAGACTCCTCGTCATGTCCGTGATCTCATCCGGGATTCCGAACAATCTTCGGTCACCAAAACACATAACTCATAATACAAATTGTCATCGAACGTTAAGCGTGCGGACCCTACGGGTCGAGAACTATGTAGACATGACCGAGACACATCTCTGATCAATAACCAACAGCGGAACCTAGATGCTCATATTGGTTCCTACATATTCTACAAAGATCTTTATCGGTCAAACCGTAATGACAACATACGTCATTCCCTTTGTCATCGGTATGTTACTTGCCCGAGATTCGATCGTCGGTATCATCATACCTAGTTCAATCTTGTTACCGGCAAGTCTCTTTACTCATTCCGTAATGCATCATCCCGCAACTAACTCATTAGGCACATTGCTTGCAAGGCTTATAGTGATGTGCATTACCGAGAGGGCCCAGAGACACCTCTCCAATACTCGGAGTGAAAAATCCTAATCTCGATCTATGCCAACCCAAAAAACACCTCCGGAGACACCTGTAGAGCATCTTTATAATCACCCAGTTATGTTGTGACGTTTGATAGCACACAAGGTGTTCCTCCGGTATTCGGGAGTTGCATAATCTCATAGTCAAAGGAATATGTATAAGTCATGAAGAAAGCAATAGCAATGAAACTTAACGATCATTCTCCTAATGATGTGATCCCGTTCATCAAATGACAACACATGTCTATGGTCAGGAAACTTAACCATCTTTGATTAACGAGCTAGTCAAGTAGAGGCATACTAGGGACACTTTGTTTTGTCTATGTATTCACACATGTATCCAGTTTCCGGTTAATACAATTCTAGCATGAATAATAAACATTTATCATGATATAAGGAAATATAAATAACAACTTTATTATTGCCTCTAGGGCATATTTCCTTCATACAGCATACTCACTACTTTCCTATACTCTATACTTGGGTACTACTATGAATGTAAGTATGTCAGCAAGGCTAAAGAGGAGAGGGATGGTCCCATACCTCATATTTTTTGCTTCATGAGTTGAACAAGCCCAGCTTCCATGTCTCGACTTGTGTTAGTGTGACTCAAATAGCCTGCATACACGTCGCCTGCACTGAAGGAGGAGTAGCTCTCTAGGTCCAGTTTAGCCTTGCCTTTTTCCAAGGAAGGAGATTCTTCCTTGGTATTATGCTTGGCTAGCACAGTGGAGGCCCCTGGAACTGTCCCAGTGATAGTCACATCATCAAAGTTCTTCTCAAGGGGGGTCTCTTCAGCTGGCTTGGGAGGAGTCAGCGACTTAGGGCTCGGCGGGTCATGGCTGGCCGCCGGGTTAAGCCAGTGTCCATTTGATCAAGGACGGTAGCATCAATTGACGGCGGTGGGTCATTGACAGGTTCTTCGGGGTCTTGAATGACAGCCTCAGAAATTTCTGCCATCTGCTTCTCTAGTTCAGCAGCTTTGGGATCCTTTGAAGACCTGCCCAGCTTACGTTTCTTGCCCGCTTTAGCAACACCCCTGCAAGAAAGATAAAAAGTTTATGAGTGCAAAGTCATTTATAAACAAATGCAAATACTTACCCTTGGGCGGTCTTGAAACTAGGCATTTGAGTCCCATTAGAATCGCCGGATGACGGAGGCGTCCCCTGATAATTTGAGTCGAAAGGATTAAGAGGTTGACGTGTGAGGCTGCCTAATGGATAGAGAAAGTCCGGATCATGTGGCACCTCATTTCGATGCTTGCGAGGAGCAGGCGTGTTAGGTAAGCCGGAGACGAGATCTTGAGAGCCACCGCTCCGGGTCCTGCGTCTTGACTCGTGTTGTTGTTTCTTCAAAACAAAGTTGGGATCCAAGTGAGCAAGAGGATGAGAAAAATTCACCTTCCGGATGACCCGCTGAATTTTCTTTCTTGGTAAGGATTCTGAGCCAGAGGAAATTATAGTTACCTCTGCAACGTCGGCATGACTGGTCTCTGCCTCTTCCTGAGAGGGATCAGCATCAATAAGTTGCATAAAGAAAAGACCAAGGGAGTCAAGTTCTACCTCTGATTCATCATCAAGTTTGAGCAGCTCTTCAGCTGATGGTTTCTTGCCGCGAGCCGACGCGTGAGTCTTTCCTTTAGCCTTTTTAATTGGCACGACGGCTTGTAATTTCTTCTTCCAGAAAGAAGAGTCGGCCTATGTACAGGTACATATGTGCAATAAGTTAAGGATATAAAGTACAAAAAATGGATATATGAGGAGAAAGGTTTATCCAAGATACTTACAGCTGGAGCTGAGTTAAGCGTGCAGAAGGGGTTTAATCCCACTTTACGGCAATTCTCCAGAGACTCTCCATGCAATGTTTTAACCATGTCAGTGCTTTCCTTATCAGTCAAGGATGTCTGGTTATAGCACTGAGGATCCTTCTGATCACATGTGTATTTACACATTAAGCCGCTGTGCCATCTCAATGGTAAAATTCTCCGAGACCCACGGACCAGATCAACTCCGGATAAGCCGTTGGCTACTAGAGCCCTTATCTTCGAAAATGTAGATGAATATTTAGCCTGTTCTGCAGCAGTAATACGATCTGGAAGCTTGTGAATTGGGCTCAGCCGGAAAGGACGAAAACCCGACAGGGGATTTTCATCAGCTGGAGAGGTATCTTGGCAATAAAACCAAGTATAGTTCTAGTCTTTGGGGTGACTAGGCAGTGTGGCTGCAGGAAAAATGACATCTCTTCGCCTTTGAATGGAAATCCCACCAAGTTCGAGACTAGGCCCATCTGTCATCTCAGTTTGGCAGTTGAGATAAAGGTATTCTCTGAATAGGTCAACCTCATGCTCTTTTTGAAGGTACACCTCACAGAAAACTTGAAAGTTGCATATGTTGGAGACGGAATTGGGGCCAATGTCTTGAGGATGAAGGTTATGGAAGTGCAGAACATCCCGGAAGAACTTTGACCCGGGCGGTGAGAAGCCACGGAGGAGATGATCCGAAAAGACAATAACTATGCCTTCTCGGGGTTGAGGAGTAGTTTTAGAGCCGGGAACTCGCCAGTTAATAACTTCTTTGGATGGCAAAACTCCCATGTCTACATATTCACCTAATGAGAGCTCGGAGACTCTGCTAGTAGCCCAGTCGCAAGAAGTGGGAGCCCTAGTCATAGTTGGTGGGTTAAAAGCTATGAACTAGAGGTAAAAACGTGACGGATTAATATTATGGTGATGAGCCGTTTAAAGGTTATGCGGATAATTTAGTAGCTGTAAGCTGATTATGGATACAAGTTTAATCATTATTATGAAGCATGGAGAAATCTTGCAACCGACCTTATGGAAGGTAAGGTAACTCTCAGGGTGGCTAATATATGGCGAGTTACAGTTTCATGGTTGAGCCGGCCAGGTTCTGGCAGGTTACAAAGTTGTTATCTAAGCCGCCCGAACAAAGAACGGCGGGTCAGTTGTCTATGAAATCAAGGTTGTTGAAATTTTGCTAAGTGTTGGACAAATAAGTTTCGCAAGATGCGGCTATATTTATGGATCTATGGCAGCTCAAAAAGAAAAGTTATTTCTAAACATAAGATGTAGCAGAGAAGAACCAGCGGGCTACACATTGATTCAAAGAGAAATATGATCTATCTAAGATGCAAGATAGAGGTTGAAAAACAATGGCCATTCTAACTGTATATACTTTTGGACTGAGCTACATTTTCTAAGCAATAGATGGATGAACTTGGTTGAACTACGACGAACTTCGTGAACTAGGGCATCCTAATGTGGATCTGAACCAAGGAAGGAGCTTTACTTGAAGATTGGAGTGAAGAGCGGAGGGGTGCCGCGGTTCTCTGGTCTCAACAGGGTGATGCAGCGGCCTTGATGGAGCGGTTGATGCAGCTCAGCGGCGACAGCGGAGCTCCGGTGGCAACGGCCGGCGAGAGGAAGAAGAAGAAGAGAGGGAGACGGGGGTAAAAGTGAAAAAGGGAGCCCCCGTCCCTATTAATAAGGAAACAATAAAATTGCATGCGCAGAAATCGAGGAGACGTCATGATTATCTCAATAGTGGAGGCGCCTTGATTCTTGGACGACCAATTACTGCAAAAAGATCTGTTGTGATGTCATAGGTTTTTCTGGATTTATGTCGCATGACGTCATGGTGGGTTACAACGATTCGTTCAAGGTTAAGCATTGGAAGAGAAGACTCGCCAACCAGAAGCAATGAAGATTGACATGAACAAGTTCAAATAAATCTGGAGCCTAATGTTGGGGATATAACCCCATGGTGTGACCCGCCCAGGAGGGGCCGGGTTACACTATTGGCGATTCAAGAATAAAGACTTAAATGGGCCTAAGAAGACATGAAGACTTGGAGGCGGCTTAAGAGGCGGGCCTGTTGAGGCCCAAGACCTGGAAGTGTGAGCCGCCTGATGGTGACTTGCTTAGCAAGGCAAGGCGACTTAGAAACCGAGTTGGTCACGTTGCGTGAACCGACTTGGACTCTTGTAAGTCCAGGGGCTCGACCTGTGTATATAAAGGCGAGACCCTGCGGCGGGTTAACTCAGAAAACAATTGATTGAGAGCTAGGTCAAGCGATTCTGCTCCCTTGTAATCGATACTCAAGTAATAGTCAACAAAGCAGGAGTAGGCTTTTACCTTGTTGTGAGGGGCCAAACCTGGGTAAACCTTGTGTCCTTTGTCCCGTTCAACCCCTTCAAGCTAACCTAGGTTGCGATGGCTCCACACCTAAGTCCTTTCTCAAGGGCATCTGCCGTGACAAAACCACGACACCCAGGATCGTGGAGATCGAGCACCGGTGAGGGTAGGAGCGAGGAGACCGTGAAGTTTTATACCAAACACTGGTGATAGTAAGGTTAGTAGGGTAACATGGATCATATCCTTGGGGATAAATGAGGTGTAGTCATTGAATGCCCAAAGCTCTTGTCTAATTTCATTATCTTAATTATCGAGGCAACCCCGTGCGACGGATAGGGTCTGCGGTAGGACAACTGATTCCTGATGCATGACTCATGTCGGCCAAGATGTTATTTGGACACATCCCCCACTTCGATCGTAACAAGCACATCTCGACGGGGACTTCCAACGCACAAATTAATATCCTATTTGATCCCAACGCAAATACAAGGTTGTAAGCAACCTCATGCCCGTATCTATTTTTATTATAAGTGTTTGAATCACTATTTCCTTGTTGATCCGGTCAAAAGCTGGATTTGACACTTTCATAAAAGCTTGCTAGAGACCATCGCTTCAAGGGAATCTTCCTCTCGTGGGTTCGAGAACCCAGGGTCACCTCTGGGGAAATAGGTGTGGGATACTCTTTTCTGTTCCAATACCGGATCAATAAAAGGAGGTATCACCTCCTCAAGCAGGTTACTCTAGAGCGTTATTTTACCATCATTTCTTCCCTTGCAAGAAGCTCTAAAATCTTTTTTACAAGCCTTTTCTCTTTCACTAACAGGCCTTTCCATAATCAGTTTGCTCTCAGTTTTCTAGCCTTGACTGCATTTTTTTAACAGTTTATGTATCAAGCCGAACTCCTCTCTACTCCATTTTTGCAACCCATCCTTGACATGTACCCGTGCCTTTGTAACCCGCTGGAGATTTCCATTTGTAGGCACCCACACCGACACATTCTCAACAATTTGTACATAGTTCTCATGTCTAGTCCATGCATTTTCGATTTTGAAAAGTCTGTTACTACTTGCACCAGTTGCCCAGTCCAACTTGGATATACCAATGACCAATGCACAATGGTCTGACTCGGTAGTCTGTACACGATTGATCGTTGACCTGTCAGACAACTCCATGAATCGATCATCCCTTAGGCCCCGTTCCAATCTAACTTAGATATTCTGATTACCTTGTTGCCGGTTATCCCGAGTATAGGGGAGCCCTGAGCAACCTAGATCAGCAAAATGACAGAGGTTAAAGCCATCCATCGTCCACTCCTCCCTTTAAACACCACCAAATTGTTCATTTTCATTTAATACCTCATTAAAATCCCCCACACAAAACCATGGGTTATCATATTCTCCTTAAAGGTATGTGAGTAGCTCCCAACTTCTCTTTCTCTTTGATCTCACCGGTTCACCATAGAAAACCATGAACCGCCATTCCCTACTCCCAGTACTCTCGTTATCAATGTGTGTTCGGTTGTATGATTTTAAATTGTCGATCAAGTCATTATTCCAAAACAACACTAGTCCAACACTCCCCCTCGCTCTTAACACCAAAAGAATGCCTGAGCCCCAAAGTAAACCTTAACTCTCGTAGCAGAGAGTTAGGTCTCCAAGAGAAAGACCAAACACATACGATGCAACTATACCAAGTTGCGAATTTCTTGAACTATCTCGGACTGTCCACAGACCTGAGAGTTTAGACTTAATATATTCATTGCTCTCGGCATTCACGCCCGAGGGGTGTCGTTGATCCTGCTAGAGATTCATCATGCTCACCACTGTCAATAGCCTCCCCATCTACCCCCTTCAACTTCTTCTTGTGTGCATTTTTCCGTGGAGTAGCACTCGGATCCTTGTCATTCCCATGAAATAAGTCCACACTATTTGTCACCTTTGATGAAGGAACCACTTGTATTATTGCTCGATCAGGATTCTCATCGTCTATGCCCCATACACTAAGTCCATGGCCAGTCGCTTCCTTGTTGCAGGTTCCTTCTCAGCTATGGTAACATCTCTTTATATGTTCTGGATTAATGGTATATATGCAGTGCTGGAGGGTTCTGCGAGGCACTTGGATCCAGCTGCATCTCGAATGCAGCATTCCAACGCCAGCTCTTTAGGGATCATAGCTGTTGTTATTGCCTAATAAGAAAATTTCTTCCATTCTCTTTAGTTACGGGAAAACCAAAATTAAAACTATTATTTTATAGCAAGTGCAATTTTCTGTAAAAAAACCCCCTCTCCGAAATCCTCTACGGAATAACGGTACTTCCAAATCCTAATCCTAAAAGGCACCTGCTCCGAAGGAAATTATCGTAAATAGAGGTTTTTAAATCCAGCGCTAAATTGATTTTTTTTCTCAGAATGATTTCTTGATCAAAAGAGGCTTCATAGCTGACGCCAAGCACAAATTCTTCCGACTGATTCCTTTTCTTATCACAACCGTTCTTTGTGGCAGAAGTTTTTACTGGTTCTCTAGGAAAGTATGTTGCTCTTGTGGAAACCCCACTCTAATTAGATATTAATAGATTAGTGTCAGACGCGGGGAAAGGTTGGATTTTCCCATGAGTGGACCTTTTTTTTTTTACTTTTTTAGAAATCCTAATTTTTCTTGATTATGGCTACTTTGGGGATCATAGACGTTATTATTGCCTATGGTATGCAAACCATCATGCTCTGTCCTGAACGACCTCGTCCTCCACCACTTCCAGAACCTCATCCTCCACTCGTTCTTCCAATTGTCAGCTAGAATAAAACCCCCCTACTCAAACTTCGTAGCATCATGCTCTCCCGTACCACACTCCTCAAAGCAATGCCCACAGATCCCACAATGATTATAGAAAACTGGTAATTTCTCATAAATTACTTGGTACCAATCCTTCTTTCCATCCTTTTGGTATGGATACAAAACATTCCAACCTCTTTTTTACATCAAGACTTACTTCCGCCCTTATGACAGCTCCAACATAACTAGCTGGTAATTGTATCCGAGTTTCGATGATCTTGCCCATCTTCCTACATATTCCCTTGATCATGGCCTCATTCAGATAGTTGTCAGGTAGTTTCAAAATCCTTGCCCAGACCGCCACCTTGTCCAGTACCACGGACTTAGGGTTTCGTGAACCCATCATATTCAACTAGGATAACCACTTGATTTCCAAAAAAGGGGGCCTTTCAACATCGCGGTGTTCCAGTCACCCAAACACCCAAACTGAATGGTAAAGAACTTATCTTTGATCAGTTGCCAATGTGCTTCTTTCACTGGATTCCATGCATACCTCATGGCCAGACTAAACCCCTTACTAGTGTGAACCCTAGTCCATGACCAACCACTTTGCTTGAACTTTTGGCACAACCGGATCATCCTCCCAAAGGAAGTCCTCTCCATCATTCCCATGCAGATCAAGACGCTTGATCAGATCTTCCACGTTTCCCGACTCATGTTTCCTGCCGCCACTTCCTCCACTCTTCATTGCCTGAACTAAATTGGAAATCCCCCGTCGAACCTCCAAAACCTCGTCGGCCGAGGCGAGGTAGAAGCGTGAGGCTTCCCCTGGATCAACACGAGCCGCTAGATCCGCCGGAGGTAGACGAGTTAGCCGGAGGGGAGACCGACCTGAGTAGACAAAACTCTCGACGTAGCCGCCGTTAGAGGAGCCCTAAACCCTAGCTTGAGCGCTCACTCTTTTGGAAACTGAGCGCTCCTTTGGCCCCATTTAGCTCCTTTTTGTCTTCATTTAGTTCGTGTTTTTTGGGACTTCTAGCCTGAGCAGCAACTTTACCACGCACTGACACGTTTCTCACGCCGCAAACCAAACGCGCCAGGTTCAGGCGTTCAGCTCCTGGGTACTGACCTGTGGTACCCAGAACGCAATAAGGCCCATCTGTCAGCTTGAAGGAGTTATCTTTCACACCGCTCTGTGTTCACTTGCCGCCGCCACCGGCTCAGGCCGAAAAAACGAACCCGACCCAGCCAAGCAAAAGGAAAGAAGCCACACATAAAGGCAAGCGATCAAATATCTATCCTTCAACCCGCAAAAGGCGAGGAGAGAGCCATGGAGGACAGAGACCATGGCCCCGCTGAGAACCTTCCTGAGTCTCCACACCGCATCGTCGACGGCGACGAGGAGGGAGACGAAGACGGAGACGGCTTCACCTTCCCCGTCCTACCGTTCGTGGCGGACGCGCACATCGTGCCCGTGTACCCCGTCTTCGGCCGGCCCCCGCCCCCGCCGCCGGCGGCCTCGGTCGACGAGCAGGAGACGGCCACCGTGCGCGTGCCGCTGGGGCGGCTCCTGCTGGAGGAGCGCGACTTCCGCGCGAGGCAGAGGGACGAAGAGGGCTCCGGGGCCGGCGAGCTGGAGGGCGTGGCGCCGGAGAGTTACTGCCTCTGGGCCCCCGGGCAGTCCACTCCGGCGTCCCCGCGGCGGTGCCGGAAGAGCAGCTCCACGGGGTCGGTGCTCCGGTGGCGTCGCATCAGCGAGCGCCTCGTGGGGCGGAGCCACAGCGACGGCAAGGAGAAATTCGTCTTCTTGGACGCCACCTCAGGGCCTCCCAAGCAGGGGGACGTGGTGGAAGGGGGCAGCAGGAGCGACGGCGGCGGTGGCGCCGATGCCCACGGATGGAGCTATTACAGCAAAGGAGGAGGAGGTGGAGGAGGAAGCGGCGGCGCTGGCCGGAGGAGATCTTACCTCCCGTACAAGCAAGAGCTTGTCGGGTTGTTCGCCAACGTCAGTGGGTTACGGCGAAGCTATCCCCCGTTCTAATGCGTTTCTTGGCTTCTCTCTCTACCCCGTCAATATTTTCTGCTTTTGTGTGCATAATAGTATCGCATAACCTTGGTAGTGTTATTAGAAATAAAATTGGTGTGCTTATATATTAAATTAGGATATGCTTGGCTAAGGTAAATGTAAAAACCACACCATCTCAACGATAGAGATCGGAGAAGGATAGACTATTTTGTAGGTTCTCTGTTTGCTTGCACACTTCAGTCAGAAAGAACTGCTGTTCTTCTGTTAGTTCTGATCTTTTTGTTTTCATCAATCTCAGGGTAGGATAGAACTGCCCATTCTAATGATTGTACGGGAGAGAATTTTGTATGTTGATTGGTAGTTTAGGTGAATTCATGTATGGTGTAACCTCTTTGTTTTGTTCGAGCGTGTCCTTTTGGGCAAAGCTCTGGGTGGCGGCGTTATTAGTTGATTTTAATACTGTGACGTTGTACTAATAGTTTTCATACGCATACGTACAAAACAATTCATGCCTCGTTGTCTTATTGGTCCTCCACTCCACATTGATGTCGCCAAAGCAATCTGTACGTTAAGACGTCAGTACAGAGACTGTTCTATTTTTGTGCTTGGAACAAGATCCATAATTTCAATGATGTTCACTTAATCACGTAGAGTACAATATACTTTTGCAGAGCAGTCAAACAGTTCATGCTCGCATGTATACAAAATTGCAAACTTGGACTCTGATTCTGTCGATTATATACTACAACTAAGTACGAGTATATTGTAGTGGGCTCTTACGATAAGCAAGAATTTTGCTGATGTATACCCAGTTGCCAACTACGACATTTTCTCCGTAGTGAGATGAATTGCATTTGTATATGTGTCCTCCAGATGCGGAGAGAGCATCTACAATTATGCAGGTCGTAACCAAATACACCAACTACTGGATGTGATGGGACCTGAATCCCCAAAACTTTACTCCTTGGAGCTCGCCTGCTTGGAGGTTCCCCGTCAAGACGCCCATCCATCCATCCATCAAGTAGGCGACGGGTTCGACCGCGACAGCCGCTTCGCGGGCCGAGCTGCTAACCAAAACCCACCGGCAACCACACTTCTTTTTGCGATGAAACCAGCAACCATACAGATGTCACTACTCTTATTATACCTTACCTTAATTCGGGCGCTTTTATTCCTGTATTCATTTTTTAGAAATTCAAACGGTTGTTAGTAGCATTTCTTTAGGAAAAGGGTTGTTCAATTTTGGGGACGGACGGCAAAGCTAACGTGGCCACCTCTGTACCGGCCGCTCGCCACTTTATTGCTGCACAAGCTATAACCTAAGCTATCCTGCTGGTAGCTAGTAGAAGTGTAGAACGCACAGCACAAAGGTCAGTCACTAGCATTAGCTGGTGAACGCGCCTAGTGCGGTGGCCGCCGTCGACTAAAATTAAGCCGACTCGCTAGCCTAGCCTTAGTCTAGACATATGTGATCTGTCGATCGGCCGGGCAACAGAGTGGCGACAGAGGCGCGAGGGAGGTCCCTTCGGTTCCAATCCATCTCCATGCCCCTTGCCGCGCGTGCGTGTGGCCGCCATGATTGTCTGCATGGATGATCTGATTCGGAGTGGATCTATGGCGGCTAATCTCGTCGACCGCCGATGTGTCATCAGTGGGCGGGCGGGTGTGAAACAGAACGGACGGGCACGCTGGTGCGGCAGCGGCACACGGCATGACGCGGGCACGACGTGCGTGCATGCGTGAGGCCCCGGCTCGGCTGTCTACCCGTCTTGCAGACGACATCACGGTGCAACGTCGGGCAAAGTCCGAGCGGCGTCCAACGGGGAGGTCCATGCTCTTTGGACGGCGACGCCGCCCCAATGTAGGAATATGTTCTCCCCGCCCTATCCCGTTTAGTGAGTGAAATTATCACCGGTGGAGGCCGTGTGGAGTTGTATCTCCGACCGATCTTTCAAGATTCGGTTCGTTTAGGTTTCCGGTGGATTCGTATGAATCCGGCCAACTTCCCTGATCTTTGAAGTTTCTACAGTCCCTTACCGACGTTTCCTTCTCTGGGGCGACGATTTTCTTCACAAATCATGGCCGCCAGCGTCTCCTGGTTTGCATTGACGACTTCCCGCCCGCTGCTTCTACGAGCTCCTGGATTTAAAAAGTTTGCTCCGCCGAGGCGGAGGCCCAGAGGCAAGCTATGCTCACGATGCACCGCCAGTGAATGTAGTAAGAAGACCTCAACACTCCCACGTTTTAAATGTAACTTTATTCTTTTGTAAGAGTGTGTTTGTAAGGACATGTGATACTTAATATATGGTCTCAAGATTTTTAGTAAAAAAATCATGGAAAAAGTTTAGCATGGTTTGACCCATGATCCAAAGTTTTGCACGATCTGACCTTTTGGTCTACCGCCAAACTCTTGGGTTGTAGGTTACCGGGTCATCGCCAAAGTCAACGGTGGTAGACAATGATCCACGCCCGTTGACCATGCCGATGTGGCAAAGTGGCTACCGCCAACGGTAGCTGTGGTAGCCTAAGTATCCTACCACGGGGTCCTTGGGCGATAGACCCTAAGGGGTTAAAGGCCTAACGGGAACGCGGGGTGGGCCAGCCACCCACGCGCCCCACTGATACGTCTTAAACGTATTTATAATTTTTTTATTGTTGTTTGTATCATCTTGGCATAGTTTTGCATCTGGACTAACCTATTAACTCAGTGCCCAATGCGAGTTGTTGTTTTCTGCATACTTTTGGACTTGCAAGAAAATCAATCTTACCAAGCTCCAAAAATACCCAAAAAGTCCAGAAATAGTTTTGAGTTAGGAAGCTTCCAGAGGAGACCTGTAGACCCCACATGACCAGGGCGTGTGGTCAGGGTGGCTGCTTGGTGGACGCGTGTGCTCCTCTGGACCACCTTTCTACCGCCTCTCGACGCCTATTTTTTTCGTTCACTCTGAAAACCCTATTGATCGAGGAGTTTTTTCTGTTTCTGTCGTTGCAACTCTCTATTCCATGGCGATCTAATCTGGAGGCATTTTTCGATACTCTGCCGAAGGGGAAAATCATCACAGTGGCCATCTCCATGAACTTGACGGTCACCAGATCACCTGTTTGTAGTTTTCTTTGGACTATGAGTCCATAACAGTAGCAATGGTTTTCTATGTCTTGCTTCTCAATAAAAATATCACTTAAGCTGCCCTACATCATTGTGATTCATTTGGTATAATCTTTTGGTGTGTTTGTTGTAATGTGATGAATTGTCAGTAGGACTGATCATCAATGATTTTTTTAGATCAATTTGGTTTATTTGCTGCATAAGTCTTAATCATATGTGCTCTCCAATCTATTTATCATTTTTGGCCAAGTTTAATGAATGATCTTCAAGAGGGAGTTGCGTATAACAGCTGGGTTCAATCTTGTAAGTAATCTACCACAGTGAGAGAAAGTGACAAAGGCATGTATTGTGTTATTGCCACTAGAGATAAAAAATGGTTGCGTACTTGTCCTTTGGATGGAGGATGAAGATAATATATCATCTACTTCATGTCATCATACTTAATGCAATTGGATAACGGTCTTGGGTGGAGTATTAGGTATAGATGCAGTCGGATAACGGTCTATAGATGTTTGGACGTGGTGTTCATATGTAGTTATGCCATGTATAATCATAGTGATAAAAACTACAATTAAATTGATGTGCAACTGTGATTTGTTTACCACACCATGCTATCATTTGGAGAGAAATCACTAGTGAACCTATGGATCCCAACCATTCTTCTTTATATTTCTTCCAACCTCGATCAACTCTCTCTACAATTCTTTTTTTTTTGTAATCGATCTTCCACATGTTGAGATCCTTGGATCATCTAGGGTAAATTAGATTGGTGGTCTACCTTCTCCTTGGCTCGAGGAGCCCAACCAGTGGCCATGGTGGAGTTGTGGCGGCGGTGGCGGTGCTTCCCGTCACTGCAGGGCTAACCTGGATTGGTAGGTTTTGTCGGTGGGGTTGGCGGCTGCACGACGAACCTCGTAGTGCGTGCCCGGCCCCCACCTCTTTATATAGCCCAGCGTGACAGGGGGCGTCAACCATAGGTGGGTTGAGTGCCCCCAATCAGCGGCACGCTGGTGGGCAGCGACACACGGCATGACGCAGGCACGACGTGCGTGCATGCGTGAGGCCCCAGCTCGGCTGTCTACCCGTCTTGCCGATGATGTCAGGGTGCATCGTCGGGCAAAGCCCGCGCGGCGTCCAACAGGAGGTCCTGATGGCGTCGGACTGTTGAGGAGGTGCTGGGGAGGGTTGCTGTAGACAATGAGGGAGATGAGGGCTCGAGTGGACGTCTTCGTAAGGCGATGCTCGCGACGGCGTCAATGAAGCTGGTGGCGGCCGGAGAGATCTAGTGTTGTGTTCTTCAACAATGGCCTGACTTAGCTAGGTCATTGGAGAAGAGAGCGTCGGCGCATGCTCCTGGACGGCCGCAAGCTCACCCTCATATTCAGATATGGTGTGCAACGGTATGGGCAATTTCTTTAGAGTGTCTTCGTGCTTCGTTTGGGACAATGAGATGGTGGTGCCGCCTCAGTTTAGGAATAATGTTCTCCCCGCCCTATTTCCGTTTAGTGGGTAAGATTATCATCCGTGGAGGCCGTGTGGAGTTGTGTCTCCAGCGGGTCTTTCATGATTCGGTCCGTTTAGGTTTGCGGTGGATTTGTATGGATCCGGCCGACTTTCGTGATCTTAGGAGTTTCTACATTCCCTTATCGATGTTTTCTTCTCCGGGGCGACGACTTTCTTCCCAGATCGCGGCCGCCGGCATCTCCTAGTTTGGATCGACGACTTCCCACCCGCTGCTTCTGCAAGCTGGATCGATATGATTGACTAGAGAGGGGTTGAATAGGCAACTATCAATTTTTACCTTTTATTGTCAAATTAGGTTAAGCAACAACTAGGTTGTCTAGATATGCAACTAGGTGAATAACCTATATGATGCTAACAACAACAACAATACAAGCAAGCAAAGGATACAACACAATACAAGCTTGCACAAAGTAAAGGTAAGAGATAACCACAAGGGAGCCGATGAAGACGAGGATGTGTTACCGAAGTTCCTTCCCTTGAGGGGGGAGTACGTCTCAATTGGAGCGGTGTGAAGGCACAATGCTCCCTAAGAAGCCACTAGGGCCACCGTATTCTCCTCACGCCTAGCACAATGCAAGATGCAGTTATTCCAGTAGTGATGCCCTTGAAGGCGGCAACCGAACCTTTACGAACAAGGTTGGGGCAATCTCCACAACTTAATTGGAGGCTCCAAACACCATCACAAAGCTTCACCACCATGGACTGTGGCTCCGAGGTGACCTCTTTCGTCTAGGGTGCTCAAACACCCAAGAGTAACAAGATCCGCAAGGGATTAGTGGAGGTAATCGAATATCTCTTAGTGGAAGTGTAGACCGGGGCCCTCTCAACCAAACCCTAGAAAATCAATAAGATTGGTCGGCTAGGGAGAGAGATCAGACGAAAAAATGGAGTTTTGAGCAACAATGGAGTTTGGGAAAGAAAGACGTGAGTCTTCTTGGGGAAGAAGACCCCCTATATATAGTGAGGACAAATCCAACCATTTTTCTATCCACGTCCCGCACACAAGCGGTATTGCTGCCCGAGCGGTAGTTCCAGGTCTACGTACATGGGCAGAGTGCCCTGAGGCAGTAGTGCCGCCCCGCTCGCCCTAGCAGTAGCAGCGGTACTACCGCTGTCCTACCACTTAGGGTGCTATAGATAGGAACTAGAGGTGGTAGGGGGAGTAGGGCGGCAGTACCGCAACAGTGGTACTCCCGCTGTCCTACTGCTGCCCTACTACCTCTCAGAAGGCACGATTAAGCGGTACTGGCAGTGGTAGTGTTTGGGAGGTAGTGTCGCTTGCAAGCGGTACTATCGCTCTACTAGTGCTCCACTTCCGCTTATGTTCCTGAGCTACAGCGAGATCAGTGGAGGTGGGGCGGTAGTGGAGATGGAAGTACCGCAAGCGGTACTACCGCTCTACTTCCGCTCAACTACTGCCGAGCGTGAGGAGGCAACAAAACGCAGTGAATATGCGGTAGTAGCCGTGGAGCTGGATCAGTGGCAGTGCCGCTGCCCAGAGTGGTACTACCGCTGCCTCAGGACAAGTGTTGAGAAGAACAAGGAATGAATTCCAGAGATGCAGGAATAGAAGTGGGTGCAAATGAAGATGTGTACGTGATGATTCCACCCAAACCTTTTCGACGCGGACCCTATCTTAATAGTATGGTTTTCCTACGTCTCAAGTCCACCGAAAAAGAAACGCAGAAAAAATAACCGTCTTCACTCTATATCTCCGAGGGGCTCGAATCATCTTGTGCCATATGATAGATTATCTGGAATTCTCAATGCACACGATTAGTCCAGAAATGCATTGTCATCAATCACCAAACCACTTAGGGAGAAATATGCCCTAACAATCCCCCCCTTTTGGTGGATTGATGACAACACTGGATTCGCACAAAAGATAAAACGAGATAATAAGCAAGCCCAAAATCTACAAAATATAGACGGGCCCCCCTAGATGTGTGCACTATTTATGTATGCTTTTGGAATGCAAAGCACACACACTAGGATCAACACTCCCCCTATATTTTATAGACAAGGAAACACTTGCAACAACAATAATAAGAGATATAAGCATGGAAGTGCTAGCATGTGAGCATAAAGATAAGGGCACAATATACATAATCTCACAAGCTAATACAGTGCTTGACATAAAGATAGAGATAAGATAGCATATGTCTCACACCATATGGATAAGGTCTCCGGATCTGACAACACAAAACAAACACAAGTGAAAGCAAAGAAAGAGTTCATGAGCGAAGAAAGCCAAGGCAAATAAGATGCATTTGTGACTCAACAAATCCCTAAACTCTCTCCCCCTTTGGCGTTGAGACACCAAAATGGCACAGAGCACTACTACGGTCCTAAGTGGTAGCATCACTCCATGTTGACATCATCATCGTGCTCCTCCTCCTCGTGACCATCGGACTCCTCCTCTGTTGCAGCTGGCTGACAATTGTCTGAATCTATCCACTTGCAGTTCTTCGAGATCCACTCCTCCTCTGAGGTGATCTTATCCTCTGACCACTGGTGGCCTTTAGGCCAAGGTGCCTCATGATGGACTTGTCACGACTGCGGCCTTCTTCTGTGCCACGTGTGCCCTGTACTGACCATGTACCTCAAGACATAACAACTTCTTCATCTTCTTCTTGAGCTTCTCAGCCCAAAATGGCTCCTCGTCGGACAACTCATAGTCGGGCTCATCACCGCCCTCAGACTCCACCTCTGGAGCCTCCATCTCAGGAGCAGCCGGAGTCCCCCAGTTTTCCTTATGCCTCAGACGAATAACCTCATGAGAAGTTAGATCACCAGTCACAAACATCTCATCTGGAAAAGTGGAGGCCCAAATATCCTCAATGAGCTGCAGCAGATAAGGGCCATAGATAGGACACTTGCGCTCAGAGACAGCCGAGTGAAGCTCAGACCACATGACATGAGAAACATCCAACACCTGTTGTGTATTCTTCTCCTTCGGACGGATAAGTAGCATGTCCACGAGGTAAGAGTGAACCTGATCCAGATTCCCAATGCGAAGGAAGAGCGTGTTCCTGAAGATGCGATGCATGATATCCAGCGAAGGGCACAACTCATAAATCTTCTTGCCAGTGGTGGGAGAAATCTTCTCCGTACAGTAGCGCCAAAGCTTGGTCTTGTGTGTGGCCGCCTCATCCTTGTGAGGGCGCGACCCAATGGGGTTATGGAGCCCAGAATCGTTGTAGCCCAAACTGGCCATGAAGTCCTTCCACTTTGCAGACGGAACTCTTCCATTCGTCATCCATGTGAGGGTCCTCTCATCATCAGTTCCGAGGTGGACTGTGGCATAGAGTTGGGACACAAGCTTGATACGTATCCAATGTATCTATAATTTTAGATTGTTCCATGTTGTTATATTATCATTCTTGGATGTTTTACAATTATTTTATAATCATTTTATATCATTTTTGGTACTAACCTATTGACATAGTGCCCAGTGCCAGTTGTTGTTTTCTGCATGTTTTTTACATTGCAGGAAATCAATACCAAACGGAGTCCAAACGCAATGAAACCTTTTGTGGATTTTCTTTGGACCAGAAGACAGCCGGTGGGCAAAAGAAGTACCGAAGAGGGAGCCTGAGGTGAGCACAAGACATCAGGGCGCGCCTGGAAGCCCAGGCGTGCCCTGGTGGGTTGTGCCCACCTCGGTGGCCTCCCGCACCGCATCTTTGCTCTATAAATACACCAATATTCCAGAAACCCTAGGGGAGTCGACGAAAAATCAATTCCAACCGCCGCAAGTTCCAGAACCACCAGGTCCAATCTACACACCATCACGGATGGGTTCATCATGTCCCTTGGTGCCTCTCTGATGATGCGTGAGTAGTTCATTGTAGACCTGCGGGTCCGTAGTTAGTAGCTAGATGGCTTCCTCTCTCTCTTTTGATTCTCAATACAATGGTCTCTTGGAGATCCATATGATGTAACTATTTTTGCGGTGTGTTTGTTGGGATCCGATGAACTTTGAGTTTATGATCAGATCTATCTTTTTATCCATGAAAGTTATTTGAGTCTTCTTTGGTCTCTTATATGCTTGATTGCTTATAGCCTCGTATTTCTTCTCCGATATTTGGGTTTTGTTTGGCCAACTTGATCTATTTATCTTGCAATGGGAAGAGGTGCTTTGTGATGGGTTCGATCTTACGATGCTTGATCCCAGTGACAGAAGGGGAGTCGACCCGTATGTATCGTTGCTATTAAGGATAACAAGATGGGGTCTATTTCTACATAAATAGATCTTGTCTACATCATGTCATCGTTCTTATTGCATTACTCCGTTTTTCCATGAACTTAATACACTAGATGCATGCCGGATAGCGGTCGATGTGTGGAGTAATAGTAGTAGATGCAGGTAGGAGTCGGTCTACTAATCTTGGACGTGATGCCTTGATGACCCACAAGTATAGGGGATCTATCGTAGTCCTTTCGATAAGTAAGAGTGTCGAACCCAACGAGGAGCAGAAGGAAATGACAAGCGGTTTTCAGTAAGGTATTCTCTGCAAGCACTGAAATTATCAGTAACAGATAGTTTTGTGATAAGGTAATTTGTAACGGGTAACAAGTAACAAAAGTAAACAAGGTGCAACAAGATGGCCCAATCCTTTTTGTAGCAAAGGTTAAGCCTGGACAAACTCTTATATAAAGGAAAGCGCTCCCGAGGACACATGGGAATTATCGTCAAGCTAGTTTTCATCATGCTCATATGATTCGCGTTCGTTACTTTGATAATTTGATATGTGGGTGGACCGGTGCTTGGGTACTGCCCTTCCTTGGACAAGCATCCTACTTATGATTAACCCCTCTTGCAAGCATCCGCAACTACAAAAGAAGTATTAAGGTAAACCTAACCATTGCATGAAATATATGGATCCAAATCAGCCCCTCACGAAGCAACGCATAAACTAGGGTTTAAGCTTCTGTCACTCTAGCAACCCATCATCTACTTATTACTTCCCAATGCCTTCCCCTAGGCCCAAATAATGGTGAAGTGTCATGTAGTTGACGTTCACATAACACCACTAGAGGAAAGACAACATACATCTCATCAAAATATTGAACGAATACCAAATTCACATGACTACTTATAGCAAGACTTCTCCCATGTCCTCAGGAACAAACGTAACTACTCACAAATCATATTCATGTTCATAATCAGAGGGGTATTAATATGCATGAAGAATCTGAACATATGATCTTCCACCAAATAAACCAACTAGCATCAACTACAAGGAGTAATCAACACTACTAGCAACCCACACGTACCAATCTGAGGTTTTGAGACAAAGATTGGATACAAGAGATGAACTAGGGTTTGAGAGGAGATGGTGCTGGTGAAGATGTTGATGGAGATTGACCCCCTCTCAATGAGAGGATCGATGGTGATGACGATGGTGACGATTTCCCCCTCCCGGAGGGATGTTTCCCCGGCAGAACAGCTCCGCTGGAGCCCTAGATTGGTTTCGCCAGGTTCCGCCTCGAGATGGCGGCGCTTCATCCCGAAAGCTTCCTTCTAATTATTTTCAGGGCAAAAGATTTCATATAGCCAAAGATGGACACCGGAGGTCCGCCAGGGGGCCCACGAGGCAGGGGGCGCGCCCAGGGGGGTAGGGCGCGCCCCCACCCTCGTGGATGGTGGGTGGCCCCCCTCTAGTTCTTTCTTCGCCCAATATTTTTTATATATTCCCAAATGTCCCTCCATGAAGTTTCAGGACTTTTGGAGTTGCGCATAATAGGTCTCTAATATTTGCTCCCTTTCCAGCCCAGAATTCCAGCTGCCGGCATTCTCCCTCTTCGTGTAAACCTTGTAAAATAAGAGAGAATAGGCATAAGTATTGTGACATAATGTGTAATAACAGCCCATAATGCAATAAATATCGATATAAAAGCATGATGCAAAATGGACGTATCAACTCCCCCAAGCTTAGACCTCGCTTGTCCTCAAGCGGAAGCCGATAACGAAAAATATGTCCACATGTTAAGAGATAGAGGTGTCGATAAAGTAAAATACAGACATGAGGGCATCATGATCATTCTTATAACAGAAACATAAATATATATATATATATATATTGTCATATGATTTCTTATGCCAAAGTAACAATCTATTCACAATGTCGAGTATGAATCAGAAACTTCATTGAAAACTAACAAACTATGATCTCGGTCATTGAAGCAATTGCAATTTATCATAACATCGGAAAGACTCAATATAAGAGCTTTTCAGCAAGTCCACATACTCAACTATCATTTAGTCTTTCACAATTGCTAACACTCACGCAATACTTATGGGTATGAAGTTTTAATCGGACACAGAGATCTTTTACCTCAAGGGTAATGTCAACGATAATAGTTCATGATAACTTACATCCAATTGGATATATATATATATATATATATATATATATATATATATATATATATATATATCAGGATCTTTCCAACACAATGTGCTTGCCAAAGGATAAACTGTAAAAAGGAAAGGTGAAGATCACCGCGACTCTTGTATAAGGTATAAGACAAGAATAAAAGATAGGCCCTTCGCAGAGGGAAGCAGAGGTTTTCATGTGCTTTTATGGTTGGATGCACAAAATCTTAATGCGAAAGAACGTCACTTTATATTGCCACTTGTGATATGGACCTTTATTATGTAGTCCGTCGCTTTTATTTCTTCCACATCACAAGATGGTATAAAGCTTATTTTCTCCACACTAATAAATCATACATATTTAGAGAGCAATTTTTATTGCATGCAACAATGACAACTTACTTGAAGGATCTTACTCAATCCATAGGTAGATATGGTGGACTCTCATGGCAATACTGGGTTTAAGGATATTCGGAAGCACAAGTAATATCTCTACTTGGTGCAAATAATTTGGCTAGCATGAGGGGGAAAGGCAAGCTCACCATGTTGGATGATCCATGACAATATACTTTATTTCAGATATAAGAAAACATAACCCATTACGTTGTCTTACTTGTCCAACATCAAATTTTAGCATGTCATATTTTAATGAGTGCCCACAATCATAAAAGATGTCCAAGATAGTATATTTATATGTGAGAACCTCTCTTTCTTTATTACTTCCTATTAATTGCAACGATGACCAAAACTATGTTTGTCAACTCTCAACAACTTTTATTCATCATACTCTTTTATATGTGAAGTCATTACTCTCCATAAGATCAATATGATCTCTTTATTTCTTTTTTTATTCTTTCTTTTATTCCCTCAAGATCATAGCAAGATAATCAAGCCCTTGACTCAAAATTAATCTTTATTATATATAGCTCACGGACTCGATTACATAGAGGGATCATAAAGCAAAACTCAAAACTAGATCATACTAAAACTTTATTCTACTAGATCAAGACATTACCAAAAGGATCAAGCTAAGAAAAAGGGTAAAGATAGGAGTGTGATGGTGATATGATACCAGGGCACCTCCCCCAAGCTTGGCAGTTGCCAAGGGGAGTGCCCATTCCCATGTGTTTATGTCTCTTTCTTCGGAGGTGAAGAAGATGGTGGTGATGATGGAGTGTCGCACATCGAGCGTAGGAGATCCTCCAATTTGCGGATAATGCCCTTGAGTGCGGTGATATGCTCCTTCAACAAAATATTTTCACGTGTGAGATACTTGTTTTGTATGCGAGCTAATTCAATCATCTTAAAAGCTTCAATCTCAGTTGGGGTAAGAAGATTGTACTGAGGTTGAAGGATGTCTTCTTCTTCTGCTGCCGGAGCTTGATCCTCCATGGCCTTCTTGATCCTATCATCCTTGTTGATCTCCCTGGGTTCTTCTCTCTTTAGCTCTATCTTCATTAGCCAAGCATCGTTGCCCTCATTGTTGGAGGAGGGGGACGACATGATGCCTGGCCTTGACAACTCTGGCAGAAAATAGCTCGAAACAAAAACAGAGGATATTTGCGTGATACGAGGGTCAAAACCTTCGGGAGATTATATAGTGAATTTTTACCGACCAAAAGAAGTATCGTGCAAGAAAACCGAGTCCGAAGAGCACACGAGGTGCCCACGAGGCAGGGGGCGCGCCCAGGGGGGTAGGGCACGCCCTCCGCCCTCGTGGATGCCTCGTGCCCTTCCCGGACTACTTCTTATTTTCCTATTTTCTTAGATATTCCCAAACGGAGAAAAATTGCTATTAGAACTGTTTTGGAGTCGGTTTACTTACCGTACCACATACCTATTCCTTTTCGGAGTCTGAAACGTTCTGGATAGTGTCCCTTATGTATTCCTCCGGGGTTACGGTTTCAATAACATTAGTTTCAACATTTATGGGATTACCTGAGATAGAATGTTTGATTCTTTGACCGTCGGATTTGTGCCTTCAAAGTTGTTAATTTTTATGGCACCGGAACGATAGACCTCCTCGATAACGTAAGGACCTTCTCATTTAGAGAGGAGTTTTCCTGCGAAAATTCTTAAACGAGAGCTGTATAGCAAAACATAATCACCTACATTAAACTCACGCTTTTGTATCCTTTTTTCATGCCATCTTTTAACTTTTTCTTTAAACAGTTTGGCATTCTCATAGGCCTGAGTTCTCCATTCATCAGGTGAGCTAATGTCAAATAGTCTCTTCTCACCGGCAAGTTTGAAATATAATTGAGCTCTTTAATGGCCCATTATGCTTTATGTTCTAGTTCAAGAGGTAAGTGACATGCTTTTCCATAAACCATTTTATATGGAGACATACCCATAGGATTTTTATATGCAGTTCTATAGGCCCATAATGCATCATCAAGTTTCTTGGACCAATTTTTTCTAGATCTATTAACAGTCTTTTGCAAAATTAATTTGATCTCTCTATTACTCATCTCTACTTGACCACTAGACTGTGGGTGGTATGGAGATGCAATTCTATGATTAACATCATACTTAGCAAGCATTTTACGAAAAGCACCATGAATAAAATGTGAACCACCATAAGTCATTAAGTATCTAGGGACTCCAAACCTCGGAAAAATAAGTTCTTTAAGCATCTTAATAGAGGTGTTATGATCAGCACTACTAGTTGGAATAGCTTCTACCCACTTAGTAAAGTAATCAACAACAACTAAAATATGTGTATACCCATTAGAGGAAGGAAACTGTCCCATATAATCGAAGCCCCAAACATCAAATGGTTCAATAACAAGTGAATAGTTCATAGGCATTTCTTGACGTCTACTAATATTACCAATTCTTTGACATTCATCACAAGACAAGACAAACTTACGGGCATCTTTGAAGAGAGTAGGCCAATAAAAACCAGATTGCAATACCTTAGGTGCAGTTCTATCTCCAGCGTGGTGTCCTCCATAAGCCTCAGAGTGACACTTGCGTAGGATCTGTTTCTATTCATGCTCAGGTACACAACGTCTAATAACACCATCTACTCCTTCTTTATAAAGGTGTGGGTCATCCCAAAAGTAATGTCTTAAATCATAGAAAAACTTTTTTTTCTAGTATGTGAAACTAGGTGGTATAAATTTAGCAACAACGTAATTAGCATAATCACCATACCATGGAGCAGTACGAGAAGCATTTATGACAGCTAATTGTTCATCAGGAAAGCTATCATCAATAGGTAGTGGGTCATCAAGAACATTCTCTAACCTAGATAAGTTGTCTGCAACGGGGTTCTCAGCTCCCTTTCTATCAATAATATGCAAATCAAATTCTTGTAGCAGGAGAACCCATCTAATAAGTCTAGGTTTAGCATCTTTATTTTCCATAAGATATTTAATAGTAGCATGATCAGTGTGAACAGTTACTTTAGAATCAACAATATAAGGTCTGAACTTATCACAAGCAAATACAACTGCTAAAAATTCTTTTTCAGTAGTAGCATAATTTCTCTAGGCACTGTCTAGAGTTTTACTAGCATATTGGATAACATTTAATTTCTTATCAACTCTTTGTCCTAGAACAGCACCTACAACATAATCACTAGCATCACACATAATTTCAAAGGGTAAATTCCAATCAGGTGGCTGAACAATAGGTGCAGAAATCAAGGCTTTCTTAAGTATTTCAAATGCTTCTACACAATCATCATCAAAGACAAAAGGAACATCTTTCTGTAAGAGATTAGTCAGAGGCCTAGAAATTTTTGAGAAATCTTTAATGAACCTCCTATAAAAACCGACATGATCAAGGAAACTTCTTATACCTTTAATGTCCTTGGGACACGGCATCTTTTCAATAGCATCAACTTTAGCTTTATCAACTTCAATACCTCTTTTAGAAATTTTATGCACCAAGACAATACCTTCATTAACCATAAAGTGGCACTTCTCCCAATTCAAGACAAGATTAGTTTCTTCACATCTCTGCAAAACTCGATCATGGTTGCTTAAGCAATCATCAAAAGAAGTTCCATACACGGAGAAATCATCCATGAAAACCTCAATAATCTTTTCACAAAAGTCAAAGAATATAGCAGTCATACATCTTTGAAAGGTAGCAGGTGCATTGCATAAACCAAAAGGCATACGTCTATAAGCAAAAGTACCGAAAGGGCAAGTAGAAGTGGTCTTTTCCTGATCTTCTTTTCACACAGGTATTTGAGAGAAACTAGAATAACCATCTAGAAAGCAAAAATGTGTATGTTTGGATAATCTTTCTAGCATTTGATCAATAAAAGGTAAAGGGTAATGATCTTTTTAGTAGCTTTATTTAGTTTATGGAAATCAATTACCATTCTATAACCTGTAACAATTCTTTGTGGGATCGATTCATCTTTATCATTAGGAACAACAGTGATACCTCCCTTCTTAGGGACACAATGGACAAGACTTACCCACTGACTATCTGCAACAGGGTAAATTATACCTGCCTCCAGAAGCTATAGTATTTCTTTTCTTACCACTTCTTTCATGTTAGGATTTAACCGTCGTTGGTGATCAACGACCGGTTTAGCGTCTTTCTCCAATTTTATTTTGTGTTGGCATAGAGTGGGACTAATGCCCTTAAGATCATCAAGAGTATATCCAATAGCAGCACGGTGCTTCTTCAGAGTTTTCAATAATTTATCTTCTTCCTGCTCTGAAAGGTTAGCACTAATAATAATAGGATATATCTTCTTTTCATCAAGATAAGAATATTTAAGAGTATCAGGTAGTGGTTCAAGTTCAAACACGGGATCACCCTTGGGTGGAGGAGGATCCCCTAGAATTTCAACAGGCAAGTTGTGTTTCAAAATAGGTCCCTGTTTAAAGAATACTTCATCTATTTCCTTTCTTTCATTCATAAACATATCATTCTCATGGTCTAGCAAATATTGTTCTAAAGGATCATTAGGAGGCACGGCAATAGAAGCAAGACCAACAATTTCATCTTTACTAGGCAATTCTTTATCATGGGGTTGTCTACGAAATTTAACAAAATTAAAGTCATGAGACATATCCCCTAAACCAATAGTAACAACATCCTTTTTGCAATCTATCTTAGCATTAACAATATTCAAGAAGGGTCTGCCAAATATAATGGGACAAAAGTCATCTTGTGGGGAATCAAGAACAAAAAAATCAGTAGGATATTTAACTTTCCCACACAAGACTTCAACATCTCTAACAATCCCAACTGGTGAAATAGTATCTCTATTGGCAAGCTTAAT
This sequence comes from Triticum aestivum, assembly GCF_018294505.1. NCBI lineage: Eukaryota > Viridiplantae > Streptophyta > Magnoliopsida > Poales > Poaceae > Triticum > Triticum aestivum. The sequence continues at coordinate 334,224,168 of NC_057802.1, read as the reverse complement.
TGTAACATCAATTTCTTCTATCTCAGCAGGTGCAATATCATGCATAATTTCTTTGTATAAGGAATGATGTGTTGCACTTGCACTAGCACCCATATCACATAAGCCATCATAACAATGATCTCCTATTTTAACAGAAACAACAGGCATGCCAACAACAGGTCTATGTTTACCCTTAGTATCGGGTCTAGCAATTCTAGCAGCTTCATCATAGAAGTAAATAACATGCCCATCAATATTATCGGCCAAGAGATCTTTAACCATAGCAATACTAGGTTCAACTTTAATTTGCTCAGGGGGTGTAGGTGTTCTAGTGTTACTTTTTTTAACCACAGTTGAAGCTTTAGCATGATCCTTTATTCTAACAAGGAAAGGTGGTTCCTCAATATAAGCAGTAGGAACAATAGGATCAACATTATAAGTGATAGTCTTTTCTTCAACTTTAATTGGTTCAACTACTTTTACTTCAATGGGAGGATGATATTTAAACCACTTCTCCTTAGGAAGATCAACATGAGTAGCAAATGATTCACAGAAAGAAGCTACTATCTCAGAGTCAAGTCCATATTTAGTGCTAAATTCACGGAAAACATCGGTACCCATAAAAGATTTAACACAATCAAACTTAGGTGTTATACCTGACTCCTTACCTTCATCGAGATCCCAATCTTTAGAGTTGTGTTTAATTCTTTCCAGTAAATCCCATCTGAATTCAAAAGTCTTCATCATAAAAGAACCAGTACAAGAAGTATCGAGCATGGAGCGATTATTGAGAGAAAGCCGAGCATAGTTTTTTTGAATAATAATTTCTCTTGAGAGCTCATGATTGGGGCATGAATATAACATTGACTTAGCCTCCCCCAAGCTTGAGCGATGCTTTCGCCTTCGCGAGGCCAAAAATTATATATATAATTACGATCACGATGAACAAGATGCATAGGATAAAACTTCTGATGAAATTCCAATTTCAATCGGTTGTACTTCCATGATCCCATATCATCACATAGCCTAAACCATGTCAATGCCTTTCCCTTCAAAGATAAAGGGAATACCTTCTTCTTGATAACATCCTCGGGCATACCTGCAAGCTTAAATAATCCACAAACTTCATCCACATAGATTAGGTGCAAATCGGGATGCAATGTTCCATCTCCTGTAAAAGGATTAGCTAGCAGTTTCTCTATCATACCCGAAGGAATTTCAAAGTAAACATTTTCAGTAGGTTCCGTAGGTTGAGGAGCAACTCTTTCCTCTACTGTTCGGAGTGAAGATACCCCAAACAAGCCCCTCAAAGGATTACTTTCCATAGTAACAAGTGACGGTAAATTTCAGCACACTATATAAATTTTCCTTACCAAATTCCACTTACCAAAGGCGCTTCACTCCCGAGAAACGGCGCCAGAAAAGAGTCTTGATGACCCACAAGTATAGGGGATCTATCGTAGTCCTTTCGATAAGTAAGAGTGTCGAACCCAACGAGGAGCAGAAGGAAATGACAAGCGGTTTTCAGTAAGGTATTCTTTGCAAGCACTGAAATTATCGATAACAGATAGTTTTGTGATAAGGTAATTTGTAACGGGTAAAAAGTAACAAAAGTAAAAAAAGGTGCAGAAAGATGGCCCAATCCTTTTTGTAGCAAAGGACAAGCCTGGACAAACTCTTATATAAAGGAAAGCGCTCCCGAGGACACATGGGAATTATCGTCAAGCTAGTTTTCATCATGCTCATATGATTCACGTTCGTTAGTTTGATAATTTGATATGTGGGTGGACCGGTGCTTGGTTACTTCCCTTCCTTGGACAAGCATCCTACTTATGATTAACCCCTCTTGCAAGCATCCGCAACTACAAAATAAGTATTAAGGTGAACCTAACCATAGCATGAAACATATGGATCCAAATCAGCCCCTTACTAAGCAACGCATAAACTAGGGTTTAAGATTCTGTCACTCTAGCAACCCATCATCTACTTATTACTTCCCAATGCCTTCCCCTAGGCCCAAATAATGGTGAAGTGTCATGTAGTCGACGTTCACATAACACCAGTAGAGGAAAGACAACATGCATCTCATCAAAATATCGAACGAATACCAAATTCACATGACTATTTATAGCAAGACTTCTCCCATGTCCTCAGGAACAAACGTAACTACTCAAAAATCATATTCATGTTCATAATCAGAGCGGTATTAATATGCATGAAGGATCTGAACATATGATCTTCACCAAATAAACCTACTAGCATCAACTACAAGGAGTAATCAACACTACTAGCAACCCACAGGCACCAATCTGAGGTTTTGAGACAAAGATTGGATACAAGAGATGAACTAGGGTTTGAGAGGAGATGGTGCTGTTGAAGATGTTGATGGAGATTGATCCCCTCTCGATGAGAGGATCGATGGTGATGACGATGGTGACGATTTCCCCCTCCCGTAGGGATGTTTGCCCGGCAGAACAGCTCCGCCGCAGCCCTAGATTGGTTTTGCCAGGTTCCGCCTCGAGACGGCGGCGCTTCATCCCGAAAGCTTCCTTCTGATTTTTTTCAGAGCGAAAGACTTCACATAGCCAAAGATGGACACTGGAGGCCTGCCAGGGGGCCCACAAGGTAGGGGGCGCGCCCCCCACCCTTGTGGATGGTGGGTGGCCCTCCTCTGGTTCTTTCTTTGCCCAATATTTTTTATATATTCCCAAACGTGCCCCCGTGAAGTTTCAGGACTTTTGGAGTTGTGCGGAATAGGTCTCTAATATTTGCTCCATTTCCAGCCCAGAATTCCAGCTGCCGGCATTCTCCCTCTTCGTGTAAACCTTGTAAAATAAGAGAGAATAGACATAACTATTGTGACATAATGTGTAATAACAACCCATAATGCAATAAATATCGATATAAAAGCATGATGCAAAATGGACGTATCATGCCTATATAATGATCATTGCCTGGATATCGTCATGATTATTTGAATTTCTATCAATTGCCCAACAGTAATTTGTTTACCCACCGTATGCTATTTTTCTCAAGAGAAGCCACTAGTGAAATCTACGGTCCCCGGGTCTCTTCTTTATTATATTTCCTTCGCAATCTATTTTTATTTGCTTTTATTTTCAGATCTATTAAACCAAAAATACAAAAATACCTTGCTGCAATTTATTCTTCTTTATTTTATCTCGCGTTCCCGCGAGATCTATTTATCCAATCTATCATATTTTTATCTCGTCTACTTGCCAATTTCTGGCGCTGTTACCCGAAAGGGATTGACAACCCCTTTAATACGCCGGGTTGCGAGTATTTGTTATTTGTGTGCAGGTGTCGTTCACGTAGTGTGCGTGGTTCTCCTACTGGTTCGATAACCTTGGTCTCATCACTGAGGGAAATACCTACCGTTGCTGTGTTGCATCATCCCTTCCTCTTTGGGGAAATACCGACGTAGTTCAAGCAAACATCAAAAGGAATTTCTGGCGCCATTGTCGGGGAGACATCATCAACATCTACCAGGTTCCTAATCACAAATCTCATCTCCTTTCAATTTACATTATTTGATTTTTTCCTCTCATTTTCCTCTCCCCCACTTCACAAAATTTTGCCATTTTATTCGCCCTCTTTTTGGTTCGCTGTTTTCTTGTCAGATCTCATGTTTGCTTGTGTTGCCATGTGCCTTCTATTTGCTTGCATCTTCGCTTGCTAAAAATCAATTAATATGGATCCTCATCCACTTTCTAATCTTTTCAAGAGATACAATTATGATGAACCCATTGCTAGTGAATTGAGTTCACTAGATTATCTTTATGAAGTTTTGCTTGAGATTCATGAATCTGAAAATTGTGATGAAGTGTTAAAAGAAGGAATTTATAAAGTGATTCATGATAGCTCCTTTGATGAAAAGCATGATTGCAATGATGTTATTATAATTTCTATTAATGCCAATTGTGCTAATAATATGCAAAACCCCAAGCTTGGGGATGCTAATATTGCTATGTCTACTACTTATTGTAATGATCATGTGAATATGCTATTGATAATAATGTTTGCAATTATATTGGAAGTGGGTTTGGAAGAGCGTCAACTCTAGGTAAAAATAATCCCTCATATTTGGAGAGTGTTCAATCTTATGAAATTTTTGACAAAAGTGGGTACGGAGAGATCATGACTTTATTTGATGATAATCCCACTATTTTGGAAGAGTGTCAACTTTGCATGCATGTGGATCATCAAGAGAATATTTCACATGATAGTTATATTGCTGAATTTGAATATGATCCCACATGTAATTATTATGAGAGAGGAAAATATGGTTGTAGAAATTTCTATGTTACTAAATTACCTCTCGTTATGTTGAGATCGTCAATGTTTTATTCCTCTTCTTTGCATATGTTAGATGTTTCTTGTCTTGATAATTTGTTTTCTTATAAAATTCCTATGCATAGGAAGTATGTTATACTTAAATGTGTTTCTCACATGTTTCATGATGCTCTCTTTTTGTTTCAATTATTATCTTTCGTGCGAGCATCGTTAAAATCTTAAGCCTATCTTAATGGCTATGAAGAAAGAGCTTGTTGGGAGGCAACTCAATGAATAAAATTTATTTTTGTCTTTTTCTTTCTGTTCTTGAGTGTTTGCACAATTGTGCTACTATTATGATTGTGTTTTTTGTGTTTTAGTTAGTGTTTGTGCCAAGCAAAGCCTTTGGGATCATGTTGGGTGATAGTTGCTTTGATCTTGTTGGAAAACAGAAACTTTTGCGTCCAATAAATAAATTTCTAAAAATCACAGGAGCGACAAAAAATTCTGAATTTTTTACATATGGTCGATATACAAATTTCTCATGTTGTCCTATTTTTTCAGAATTTTTGGAGTTACAGAAGTATTGGAAATATCCAGATTGCCACAAACTGTTCTGTTTTTGACAGATTCTGTTTTCTTTGCGTCGTGTGCTTGTTTTGATGATTCTATTGTTTCCTTTGGAGAGTTTTTGCCATAGAAAAGTTGGAATACAGTAGATATAATTCAAGAATAAAATATGAATGGTTTTGCAACAGTACTTATAGTAGTGATTTGCTTTCTTATACTAACGGATCTCATGAAGGTTTTGTTGAGTTTTGTGTGATTGAAGTTTTCAAGTTTTGGGTGATGTTACGATGGATGAAGGAATAAGGAGTAACAAGTACCTAAGCTTGGGGATGCCCATGGCATCCCAAGCTATTATCCAAAGAGAAGCAACCAACTAAGCTTGGGGGTACCCGAGTGGCATCCCCTCTTTCTTCTAACGACCATCGGTATTTTACTCGGAACTATATTTTTATTCGTCACATACTATAAGTTTTGCTTGGAGTGTCTTGTATGATATGAGTCTTTGCTTGTTTTGCCTTTTGTCTTAAGTCATGAATCCTTGATGGACACACCTATTTGAGAGAGCCAAAAGTATGCCATGACTTGTTAGAATTGCTCTCTATGCTTCATTAAATCTTTATGAGCTATGGAATTTCTCTAGTGCTTCACTTATATCTTTTTGAGCACGGTGTGCTTTGTTATTTTTGAATAAATGCTCTCATGATTCACTTAGATTTATTTGAGAGTTAGTAATTTTTTTAAGAAATTCTCTCTTGCTTCACTTAAATTAATTTGAGAGAAAGAAATATTATGCTCATGATCTTCACTTTATATTTGTTTGAGCTTATCAAAAGCAACACATGAAAATTAGTCTCAAAGTGATAGATATCCAAGAAGGATATAATAAAAACTTTCATGAAGATCATTGTACAAAATAAACTTGATTCCTTGTAATAGTTTTGAGATATGATGATGTGATATGTGAGTCTTGTTGATGAGTAATTATGCTTTAGTAAGAATATTGGTGTTCAGGTTTGTGATTCCCTATGCAAGCACGAAAGTCAATAATTATGCAATGAAATTACATCCTACTTGTGGTGCATTATTCGATGTTAATTATGCTTAAAGCTCGCTTACGAGATTTTTCGTTTCTTGGTTGGTCGCTTCTCAATCTTTTGCTAGCCTTCATTTTGCACTAAGTATGATCACTACTTGTGCATCCAAAATCCTTTAAACCAGTTTTGCCACAAGAGTCCACTATACCTACCTATATGCGGTATTCTGTTGCCGTTCTAAGTAAAATTGTATGTGCCATCTCTAATTTTCAAAATAAATTTCTCTTTTGTGTGCTTGTACCGCTCATGAAACGGTAGGGGTAGCTAATATATTTCCATGCTAGATATGTTATTCTCAAGATGAGTGTTTATTCACTTGTCATTGCACAAGAGTAAGGCAAAGGTATTAGGGTTTCCCAGTCCCGAAATGAAAAATGAATTTACTTTATGTTGTCAAATAATAAATTCCTCGGGAAGTGTTGGTATGGAAGGCACCCGTGGATACAACTAACCTTGGAAAGTGAAAGTATGGTTGAAAAAGGAATAAACTTTATTTTATGTTTGGGAACCGCCTATGATATATATAGCATCGAAAGTATTGGGAACTACTCGATCGTTCTCGTTGACAGGAAAAGCATGCCTCCCAAAATGTTTTTATCTCTATCTTTTTTGCTTTGAGCTCTGGCACCTCTACAAATCCCTACTTCCCTCTGCGAAGGGCCTTTCTTTTACTTTATGCAATTTTTACTTTTTATTTGAGTCTCCATCTTCTCTTATAAAGCACCAACTAAGGGGCACTATGATCGTACTTGAGCATTGGGTGTAGCTAATATGCGAGTGTGTTTCATGAATGGATCAATGATTGAGCATAATGGGCCAGGGATAACTTATTTTACCATTGATATTTTGAAAGACATGGTTGCTTGTTGATATGCTTGAGTATTGAAATTTTCATGTCAAAACTAGACTATTGCTTTGAACCATATAAAAGTCCAAATGTCCATGCTACAAAGAAAAGAATATGTCATGAGCATGTTAGGCAACATTTCCACATCAAAAATTCTGTTTTTATCATTTACCTACTCGAGGACGAGAAGGAATTAAGCTTGGGGATGCTAATACGTCTCCAACGTATCTATAATTTTTGATTCTTCCATGCTGTTATATTATCATTCTTGGATGTTTTATAAGCATTTTATATCATTTTTTGGTACTAACCTATTGACATAGTGCCCAGTGCCAGTTGCTGTTTTCTGCATGTTTTTTACATTGCAGGAAATCAATACCAAACGGAGTCCAAACGCAGCAAAACATTTTGTGGATTTTTTTGGACCAAAAGACATCCAGTGGGCCAAAGAAGTACCGAAGAGGGAGCCCGAGATGAGCACAAGACACCAGGGCGCGCCTGGAGGCCCAGGCGCACCCTAGTGGGTTGTTCCCACCTCGGTGGCCTCCCAGACCACCTCTTTACTCTATAAATACCCCAATATGCCAGAAACCCTAGGGGAGTCGACGAAAATCAATTCCAGCCGCCGCAAGTTCCAGAACCACCAGATCCAATCTAGACACCATCATGGAGGGGTTCATCATGTCCATTGGTGCCTCCCCGATGATGCGTGAGTAGTTCATTGTACACCTACGGGTCCGTAGTTAGTAGCTAGATGGCTTCCTCTCTCTCTCTCTCTTGATTCTCAAAACAATGGTCTCTTGGAGATCCATATGATGTAACTCTTTTTGCAGTGTGTTTGTTGGGATTCGATGAACTTTGAGTTTATGATCAGATCTATCTTTTTATCCGTGAAAGTTATTTGAGTCTTCTTTGGTCTCTTATATGCATGATTGCTTATAGCCTCATATTTCTTCTCTGATATTTGGGTTTTGTTTGGCCAACTTGATCTATTTATCTTGCAATGGGAAGAGGTGCTTTGTGATGGGTTCGATCTTACGGTGCTTGATCCCTGTGACAGAAGGGAACTGACACGTATGTATCGTTGCTATTAAGGATAACAAGATGGGGTCTATTTCTACATAAATAGATCTTGTCTACATCATGTCATCGTTCTTATTGCATCACTCCATTTTTCCATGAACTTAATACACTGGATGCATGTTGGATAGCCGTCGATGTGTGGAGTAATAGTAGTAGATGCAGGCAGGAGTCGGTCTACTAATTTTGGACGTGATGCCTATATAGTGATCATTTCCTGGATATCGTCATGATTATTTGAAGTTCTATCAATTGCCCAATAGTAATTTGTTTACCCACCGTATGCTATTTTTCTTGAGAGAAGCCGCTAGTGAAATCTACAGCCCCGGGTCTCTTCTTTATTATATTTGCCTTCGCGATCTATTTTTATTTGCTGTTATTTTCAGATCTATTAAACCAAAAATACAAAAATACCTTGCTGCAATTTATTATTTATTATTTTATCTCGCGTTCCCGTGAGATCTATTTATCCAATCTATCATACTTTTATCCCATCTACTTGCCAATTTCTGGCGCCATTGACCGAAAGGGATTGACAACCCCTTTAATACGTCGGGTTGCGAGTATTTGTTATTTGTGTGCAGGTGCCGTTCACGTAGTGTTGCGTGGTTCTTCTACTGCTTCGATAACCTTGGTCTCATCACTGAGGAAAATACCTACCGTGCATCATCCCTTCCTCTTTGGGGAAATACGTACCGACGTAGTTCAAGCAAACATCAAAGCTCAACATCAAAGTCCTTGTTAAATGAAATAATCTGTGAATATCCAGCTGAGCACACAGAGCAAGGGCTTCACCAAAGTACTTGGGATCCTTCTGCAGATATCAAGATCAACATACCTGACATTCACAAAAAGATTCTTCTTGTCCTTCAGCACATCAAGATAGATGGAGCGTTGCTCCTTGGTCCAGAAGGGACGGTTGACGAGAGCGGAATCTTGCTCATGGCGGTATGGGTTGCGACGGCGAACAACATAGAACTCCTTGGCAGACAACTCACTCATCGACTTGGCCTTCTCCTTCTGCTTACTGGCAACTTGCTTGGACCTCTACTTGGGCTGACCGACAACATCTGCTACGCGAAAGCACTTGGAACAACCTTGACGATCTGGGTTCTTGCGACGGGCTTGGTGACCGAAGCTATTACCACTTGGAATCCACAAAACAGCACGAGGGAAAAACAGGTGTGAAATATTGCATAAGCCAAAAGGAATAACCAAAAAGAATTGAAGTTTTATTTGAGGAAATTTGAAGTTGATAGCAGAGGGCGGTTGTACTGCTCCCAGGTGAGCGGTTGTACCGTTCGAGGCGGAAGTTGACAGAGCAACTACTACCGTGGCAAGATCCCGCACTACCGGCGGTGCCAAATTTGAATTTTCTCCAATAAAACTTCAATTCTCCTACTCTAGCAGTCTTTCACATCCTGCTCATGCCCCGATTTGACCAAAAATCGATGAATGCAACACCTATTGCCCTAGAACCTAGATTCCAAAGATAGAATCGTAGGAGAGAAAAATGGGGCAATACAGACATCCATGGCAAGAGGAGAGGGTGGGGATCAATCCCATCAGTCGGAATCGCGAAAGACGACACATAATCGGTGGTCCGACGGCAGCCACCATAGAAAGTTTGTTGCTAGAAGAGAGGCAGGCGCGGGGAGAGAGATGAATGGGTATGGGGAGTTAGAACTCCCCCTACCCGACTCACAACCCCCCCCCCCCGAATCCTCGGCGCGGTAGTACTGCTCGGAGGAGCGGTAGTACTGCCCCGATACTACTGGGCGGCAGGAGGCTAGGTAGTACCGCTCCAGTTGTAGTACCGTGGGCGGCAACGGTAGTACCACCCCGACCCAGCGTAGTACCGATGTATGGACAGAAACTTGCTAAGAGTATCAAAGAGGGTGGCTTATGCAAATATAAGAGGTTGTAGGTGAGATGACTTGGGTTAGAGACACAAACACCGGCAAAAGGGAAGAGACACACCATGAAAAGAGATAAACAAGAGAGAGCAAACTTGGAGTGACTCAAAGTATAAACAAAAGCCCTAAAGACTAGAAAAGACCAAAGAAAACCAACTCGAACACATACCTCTCAAGGAGAGGGTGGTGGCCGAAGCCACCTATGATTGAGTTAATTGGTATGGCACCACAAAGATTTTAACCTTGGGACCATGACCAAAAATCATCTTTGAAGCACAAGTACCATCAAGAATATGTGAAATATTTAGAATTATTTATGCATAATGGGGGGAGGGAGAGTTCATTGAGAGAACAACACTCCCCCTATGTCCATGCCTACACCTAGAACAAGATAACATGATGAGTGTGGTGGGGTATTGCTACTTGTGAGCTGCGTTGGGATTTCCTCAAAGAGGAGAGGATGATGCAGTATAGTAGAGGTAAGTATTTCCCTCAGTCAAGAACCAAGGTTATCAATCCAGTAGGAGAACCACACAGTCCCTCGTTAGCAGTACCTGCTGATATGTCTCCAACGTATCTATAATTTTTGATTGTTCCATGCTATTATATTATCTATTTTGGATGTTTATATGCATTAATATGCTATTTTATATTTTTTTGGGACTAACTTATTAACCCAGAGCCTAGTGCCCGTTTTTGTTTTTCCTTGTTTTTGACTTTTACAGAAAAGGAATATCAAACGGAGTCCAAACTGAATAAAAATTTATGATGATTTTTCTTGGACCAGAAGAAACCCATGAGACATGGAGAGGAGGCCAGAACCCCACGAGGCAGCCACAAGCCATGGGGGTGCCCCCTCGCTTATGGGCCCCTCGTGGACCTCCCTGACCTAATTCTTCCACTATATATTCTCAAATATTCCCCCAACATCAGAGGCATCCACAAAAATACTTTTCCGCCGCCGCAAGCCTCTGTTCCCGTGAGATCCTGATGTTTGCTTGAACTATGTTGGTATTTCCCCAAAGAGGAAGGGATGATGAAGCATAGCAATGGTAGGTATTTACCTCAGTGATGAGACCAAGGTTATCGAACCAGTAGGAGAAGCATGCAACACCACGTAAACAGCTCCAGCACACAAAGAACAAATACTTGCAACCCGACGTAAGAGAGGAGTTGTCAATCCCTCACGGGTAAAAAGATAGGTAAAATTGTAGTAGATTGGATAAATAGATCTCGCAGGAACATGAGATAAAATAAATAACAATAAATTGCAGCAAGGTGTTTTTGTATTTTTGGTTTAATATATCTGAAAATAAAAGCAAATAAAAATAGATCGCGAAAGCAAATATAATAAAGAAGAGACCCGGGGGCCGTAGATTTCACTAGTGGTTTCTCTCGAGAAAAATAGCATATGGAGGGTAAACAAATTACTGTTGGGCAATTGATAGAACTTCAAATAATCATGACGATATCCAGGCAATGATCTATATATAGGCATCACGTCCAAGATTAGTAGACCCACTCCTGCCTGCATCTACTACTATTACTCCACACATCGACAGCTATCCAGCATGCATCTAGTGTATTAAGTTAATGGAAAAATAGAGTAATGCAATAAGAACAATGACATGATGTAGACAAGATCTATTTATGTAGAAATAGACCCCATCTTGTTATCCTTAATAGCAACGATACATACGTGTCGGTTCCCCTTTTGTCACTAGGATCAAGCACCGTAAGATCGAACCCATCACAAAGCACCTCTTCCCATTGCAAGATAAATAGATCAAATTGGCCAAACAAAACCCAAATATCGGCGAAGAAATACGAGTCTATAAGCAATCATGCATATAAGAGATCAAGAAGACTCAAATAACTTTCATGGATAAAAACATAGATCTGATCATAAACTCAAAGTTCATCGGATCCCAACAAACACACTGCAAAAAAGAGTTACATCATATGGATCTCCAAGAGACCATTGTATTGAGAATCAAGAGAGAGAGAGGAAGCCATCTAGCTACTAACTACGGACCCGTAGGTGTACAATGAACTACTCACGCATCATCGGGGAGGCACCAATGGACATGATGAACCCCTCCGTGATGGTGTCTAGATTGGATCTGGTGGTTCTGGAACTTGCGGCGGCTGGAATTGATTTTCGTCGACTCCCCTAGGGTTTCTGGAATATTGGGGTATTTATAGAGCAAAGAGGCGGTGCGGGAGGCCACCAAGGTGGGCACAACCCACCTGGGCGCACCCTGGTGGGTTTCCCCCCCTCAGGGCACCCCCTAGGTGCTTCTCCGGCCCATTGGGTGTCTTCTGGTCTTTAAAAATTCCACAAAAAGTTTCGTTGCATTTGGACTCCGTTTTGTATTGATTTCCTGCGATGTAAAAAAGAAGCAGAAAACAGCAACTGGCACTGGGCACTATGTCAATAGGTTATTACCAAAAAATGATATAAAATGATGGTAAAACAACCAATAATGATAATATGACAACATGGAACAATAAAAAATTATAGATACGTTGGAGACGTATCAACATCCCCAAGCTTAATTCCTGCTCGTCCTTGAGTAGGTAAATGATAAAAACAGAATTATTGATGTGGAATGCTGCCTAACATGTTCATCAGATATTCTCTTCTTTGTAGCATGGACATTTGGACTTTTATATGGTTCAAAGCAATAGTCTAGTTTTGACATGAGGACTTTAATACTCAAGCATATCAACAAGCAGCCATGTCTTTCAAAATATCAACGCTAACATAAGTTATTCCTAGCCCATTATGCTCAATTATTGATCCATTCATGAAACGTAGTCGCATATTAGCTACACCCAATGCTGAAGTACGATCATAGTGCCCCTTAGTTGGTGCTTTATAAGAGATGATGGAGACTCAAATTAAAAAAATGGATAAAGTAAAAGAAAGGCCCTTCGCAGAGGGACGTAGGGATTTGTAAAGGTGCGAGAGCTCAAAGAGAAAAAGATATAGATAAAAAAATTTGGGAGGCATGTTTTTCCTGTCAAGGAAAACGATCGAGTAGTTCCCAATACTTTCCATGCTAGATATATCATAGGCGGTTCCCAAACAGAAAATAAAGTTTCTTCCTTTTTCAACCATACTTTCACTTTCCATGGCTAGCCGTATCCACGGGTGCCTTCCATACCAACACTTTCCAAGGAATTTATTATTTGAAAAAATAAAGTAAATTCATTTTTCATTTCGGGACTGGGCATCCCTAATACCTTTGTTGTACTCTCGTGCAATGACAAGTGAATAAACACTCATCTTGGGAATAACACATCTAGCATGGAAATATATTAGCCACCCCCTACCATTTCATGAGTGGTACGAGCACACAAAAGAGAAATTTATTTTGAAAATTAGAGATCGCACATACAAATTTGGTTAGGACGGCAAAATAGTACCGCATATAGGTAGGTATGGTGGACTCATGTGGCAAAACTGGTTTAAAGGATTTTGGATGCACAAGTAGTGATCATACTTAGTGCAAATGAAGGCTAGCAAAAGATTGAGAAGCATCCAACCACGAAACGAAAATTTCATAAGCGAGCATTAAGCATAACTAACACCGAATAATGCACCACAAGTAGGATGTAATCTCATTGCATAACTATTGACTTTCGTGCTTGCATAGGGAATCACAAACCTTAACACCAATATTCTTACTAAAGCATAATTACTGATCAACATGACTCACATATCATATCATCATATCTCAAAACTATTACAAAGAATCAAGTTTATTTTGTCCAATGATCTTCATGAAAGTTTTTATTATATCCTTCTTGGATATCTATCACTTTGGGACTAGTTTCATATGTTGCTTTTATAAGCTCAAACAAATATAAGTGAATATCATGAGCATCATATTTCTTTCTCTCAAAATAATCTAAGTGAAGCAAGAGAGAATTTCTTAAAAAAATTACTAACTCCCAAATAAATCTAAGTGAAGCATGAGAGAATTTCTTCAAAAATAACAAAGCACACCGTGCGCAAAAAAGATATAAGTGAAGCACTAGAGCAATTCCATAGCTCATAAAGATTTAATTGAATCATAGAGAGCAATTCTAACAAGTCATAGCATAATTTTGGCTCTCTCAAATAGGTGTGTCCAGCAAGGATTCAAGACTAAAAATAAAAAAGCAAAACAATCAAAGACTCATATCATACAAGATGCTCCAAGCAAAACTCATAATATGTGACGAATAAAAATATAGTTTCGAGTAAAATACCGATGATCGTTAGAAGAAAGAGGGGATGCCACTCGGGCATCCCCAAGCTTAGTTGCTTGCTTCTCTTTGGATAATATCTTGGTATGCCATGGGCATCCCCAAGCTTAGGTTCTTCTTACTCCTTATTCCTGCAGCCATCGTAACATCAACCAAAACTTGAAAACTTCAATCACACAAAACTCAACAAAACCTTCGTGAGATCCGTTAGTATAAGAAGGCAAATCACTACTATAAGTACTGTTGCAAACAGATTCATATTTTATTCTTGCATTATATCTACTGTATTCCAACTTTTCTATGGCAAAAACTCTTCAAAGGAAACGATAGGATCATCAAAACAAGCACACAACGCAAAGAAAACAGAATCTCTCAAAAACAGAACAGTCTGTAGCAATCTGTATTTTTTCGAATACTTCTGTAACTCCAGTAATTCTGAAAATTTAGGAAAACATGAGAAATTTGTATACCAATCTCGTGTAAAAAAATAAGATTTTTTCGTTGCTTCTGTGATTTTAAAAATTGTTTTTCTGGACGCATAAGTTTTTGTTTTTCAGCAAGATCAAAGCAATTGTCACCCAACGTGATCCCAAAGGCTTTGCTTGGCACAAACACTAACTAAAACACAAAAGACACAATCATAACAGTAGAATAATTGTGCAAACACTCAAGAACAGAAAGCAAAAGACAAAAATAAATTTTATTCATTGGGTTGCCTCCCAACAAGCGCTATCATTTTACGCCCCTAGCTAGGCATAACGCAAGGATCTAGGTATTGTCATCTTTGTTATTAGATCCATAAGATGCCTTCATGATTGATTCATATGGTGGCCTAATTCTGGTCCTAGGGAAGTGTTCCTTACCCTTCCTTAGTGGAAATTGAAATTTAATATTGCCTTCTTTCATATCAATCACGGCATCAATAGTACGTAAGAACGGTCTACCAAGAATAATTGGACAAGACGGATTGCAATGAATATCAAGAACAATAAATTCTATGGGCACATAATTCCTATTTGCAAGAATAAGAACATCATTAATTCTTCCCATAGGCTTTTTAATAGTAGAATCCGCCGTGTGCAAATTTAAAGAACACTCTTCAATATTGGTAAGACCAAGCACATCACAAAGAGATTTCGAAATTGTAGAAATACTAGCACCCAAGTCACATAAAGCAAAACACTCATAATTTTTAATCTTGACTTTGATAGTAGGCTCCCATTCGTCATGTAATTTTCTAGGAATCGAAACCTCTAATTCCAACTTTTCTTCTAAGGCTTTCATCATAGCATCAACAATATGTTTAGTAAAAGCTTTATTTTGTTCATAAGCATGGGGTGAATTTATCATGGATTGCAACAAAGAAATACAATCAATCAAAGAGCAACTATCATAGTTAAAGTCTTTGTAATCCAAAAGAGTGGGCACATCACTAGTTAAAGTTTTGACCTCTTCAAACCCACTTTTATCAATTTTCTCAACAAGATTTTCACCCTCCGGATTATCGGGACGCCTTCTAGCTAAAGTTGACTCTTCCTCAGTCCCTTTATTATCAGTCTTAATTTTGCTAAACAAAGAATCAATAGAAGAAACACTAATCATTTTAAGATCTTCATCACTTTTATGAAAGCAATCACTAGAAAACACTTTTTCTAAAAGTTCTCTTCTAGCTCTAAGCATAGCGGCTCTTTTCTTACTTTCATCCATATAAACATAAAGAGACTCAATTGATTCCTCAACCTTAGGCACAAATATTTTCACCTTGAGATTTGCTACATCATGAGAAATTCTATTAATACTTCTACACATATCATCAATCTTATTCAACTTTTCTTCTATTGTAGCATTGAAAACTTTTTGAGTATTGATAAATTATTTAATATTATTCTCAATATCAGAGGTGTTCCTATTATTATTATAAGAAGGATTAACATAGGAACTACCATAATTATTAGAGGAATTACTAGGAAAAGGCCTAGGATTAAAATTACCTCTATAAGCATTGTTATTGAAATTGTTTCGCGAGATAAAATTCACATCTATGGCATCACTATTTTGCTCAATCAAAGTAGACAAAGGCACATCATTAAAATCAATAGGAGCACTCTTATTAGAAACCAATTTCATAAGAGCATCAACTTTTTCACTCAAAGAAGAAATTTCTTCAACCGAATTAACTTTTTTACTAGTAGGAGCTCTTTCGGTATGCCATTGGGAATAATTTGCCATACTATTATCAAGAAATTTGGTGGATTCACCCAAAGTAATTTCCATAAAAGTACCACCTGCGGCAGAATCTTAAAGATTACGAGAAACAAAATTCAACCCCGCATAATCTCTTTGTATGATCATCCATAGATTTAACCCATGAGTTGGGCAATTCCTTAGCATCAATGTCATCCTTTCCCAAGATTGTGCAACATGCTCATGTTCAATTTGCTTGAAATTCATGATCTGGGTTCTAAGGGAAATAATTTTTGCGGGCAGAAAATACTTAGTGATAAAAGCATCCTTGCACTTATCCCAAGAATCGATACTATTGTGAGGCAAAGAAGAAAACCAAATTTTTGCACGATCTCGCAAAGAAAACAAAAATAATTTCAACTTCACAACATCATTGTCTACATCTTTTTTCTTTTGCATAACGCATAATTCCACGAATGTGTTAAGATGGGACACGGCATCCTCATTACGAGTACCGGAAAATTGATCTTTCATGACAAGATTCAGCAAAGCGGTATTAATATCACAAGACTCCGCACTAGTGGTGGGAGGAGCAATCGGAGTGCTAATAAAATCATTTTGTTGGAATTGGAGAAATCACACAACTTGGTGTTCTCTTGAGTCATTGTGACTATGCAACAAGATTGCACTCAGAAACAGATCCGACAAGAAAACGACGAACGAAAAGCGGGCGAATAAAACGGCAAATCTTTGTGAAGTGGGGGAGAGGAAAACGAGAGGCAAAGGGAAAATAATGTAAATTGCAAGGAGATGAGATTTGTGATTAGGAACCTGGTAGATGTTGATGATGTCTCCCCGGCAACGGCGCCAGAAATTCCTTTTGATGTTTACTTGAACTACATCGGTATTTCCCCAAAGAGGAAGGGATGATGCAGCACAACAACGGTAGGTATTTCCCTCAGTGATGAGACCAAGGTTATCGAACTAGTAGGATAACCACGCAACAACACATAAACAGCTCCCGCACACAAAGAACAAATACTTGCAACCCGACATAAGAGAGGGGTTGTCAATCCCTCACGGGTAAAAAGATAGGTAAAATTGTAGTAGATTGGATAAATAGATCTCGCGGGAACGCGAGATAAAATAAATAACAATAAATTGTAACAAGGTATTTTTTATTTTTGGTTTAATAGATTTGAAAATAAAAGCAAATAAAAATAGATCGCGAATGCAAATATAATAAAGAAGAGACCCGGGGGCCATAGATTTCACTTGTGGCTTCTCTCGAGAAAAATAGCATACGGCGGATATTTTTTTTACTGTTGGGCAATTGATAGAACTTCAAATAGTCATGACGATATCCAAGAAATGATCATTATATAGGCATCACGTTCAAGATTAGTAGACCTACTCCTACCTGCATCTACTACTTTTACTCCACACATCGACCACTATCTAGCATGAATCTAGTGTATTAAGTTCATGGAAAAATGGAGTAATGCAATAAGAACGACGACATGATGTAGACAAGATCAATTTATGTAGAAATAGACCCCATCTTGTTATCCTTAATAGCAACGATACATACGTGTCGGTTCCCCTTCTGTCACTGGGATCTAGCACCGTAAGATCGAACCCATCACAAAGCACATCTTCCCATTGCAAGATAAATAGATCAAGTTGGCCAAACAAAACCCAAATATCGGAGAAGAAATACGAGGCTATAAGCAATCATGCATATATGAGATCAAGAAGACTCAAATAACTTTCATGGATAAAAACATAGATCTGATCATAAACTCAAAGTTCATCGGATCCCAACAAACACACCGCAAAAAAGAGTTACAACATATGGATCTCCAAGAGACCATTGTATTGAGAATCAAAAGAGAGATAGGAAGCCATCTAGCTACTAACTACATGAAGGAAATATGCCCTAGAGGCAATAATAAAGTCATTATTTATTTCCTTATATCATGATAAATGTTTATTATTCATGCTAGAATTGTATTAACCGGAAACATGATACATGTGTGAATACATAGACAAACAGAGTGTCACTAGTATGCCTCTACTTGACTAGCTCGTTGATCAAAGATGGTTATGTTTCCTAGCCATAGACATGAGTTGTCATTTGATTAACGGGATCATATCATTAGGAGAATGATGTGATTGACTTGACCCATTCCGTTAGCTTAGCACACGATCGTTTAGTATTCTGCTATTGCTTTTTTCATGACTTATACATGTTCCTATGACTATGAGATTATGAAACCCCCGTTTACCGGAGGAACACTTTGTGTGCTACCAAACGTCACAACGTAACTGGGTGATTATAAAGGTGCTCTACACGTGCTTCCAAAGGTACTTGTTGGGTTGGCGTATTTCGAGATTAGGATTTGTCACTCCGATTGTCGGAGAGGTATCTCTGGGCCCACTCAGTAATGCACATCACTATAAGCCTTGCAAGCATTGTAACTAGTGAGTTAGTTGCGGGATGATGTATTACAGAACGAGTAAAGAGACTTGCCGGTAACGAGATTGAACTAGGTATTGAGATACCGACGATCGAATCTCGGGCAAGTAACATACCGATGACAAAGGGAACAACGTATGTTGTTATGCGGTCTGACCGATAAAGATCTTCGTAGAATATGTGGGAGCCAATATGAGCATCCAGGTTCCGCTACTGGTTATTGACCGGAGACGTGTCTCGGTCATGTCTACATAGTTCTCGAACCCGTAGGGTCCGCACGCTTAAAGTTCGATGACGGTTATATTATGAGTTTATGTGTTTTGATGTACCGAAGGTAGTTCGGAGTCCCGGATGAGATCGGGTACATGACGAGGAGTCTCGAAACGGCTGAGACATAAAGATCGATATATTGGACGACTATATTCGGACTTCGGAAAGGTTCCGAGTGATTCGGGTATTTATCAGAGTACCGAAGAGTTACCGGAATTCGCCGGGGAGAAGTATTGGGCCTTATTGGGCCATACGGGAATAGAGGAGAGATGCCAAAAGGAAGGAGGCGCGCACCCCCCCTCTGGTCCGAATTGGACAAGGGGTGCAGCCCCCTTTTCCTTCTCCCTCCCCCCCTCTTTCCTTCTCGCCTACTCCAACAAGGAAAGGAGGAGTCCTACTCCCGGTGGGAGTAGGACTCCCCCCTTGGCGCGCCCTCCTCCTTGGCCGGCCGCCTCCCCCCTTGCTCCTTTATATACGGGGGCAGGGGGGCACCCCATAGACACAACAATTGATCCTTTGGATCTCTTAGCCGTGTGCGGTGCCCCCCTCCACCATAGTCCACCTCAATAATATCGTAGCAGTGCTTAGGCGAAGCCCTTCATCGGTAGAACATCATCATCGTCATCACGCCGTCGTGCTGACAAAACTCTCCCTCAACACTCGCTGGATCGGAGTTCGAGGGACGTCATCGAGTTGAACGTGTGCAGAACTCGGAGGTGCCGTGCGTTCGGTACTTGATCAGTCGGATCGTGAAGACGTACGACTACATCAACCGCGTTGTGCTAACGCTTCCGCTTTCGGTCTACGAGGGTACGTGGACACACTCTCCCCTCTCGTTGCTATGCATCACCATGATCTTGCGTGTGCGTAGAATTTTTTTGAAATTACTACGTTCCCCAATAGTGGCATCCGAGCCTGGTTTTATGCGTAGATGTCATATGCACGAGTAGAACACAAGTGAGTTGTGGGCGATATAAGTCATACTGCTTACCAGCATGTCATACTTTGGTTTGGCCATATTGTTGGATGAAGCGGCCCGGACCGACATTACGCGTACGCTTACGCGAGACTGGTTCTACCGACGTGCTTTGCACATAGGTGGCTGGCGGGTGTCAGTTTCTCCAACTTTAGTTGAACCGAGTGTGGCTACGCCCGGTCCTTGCGAAGGTTAAAACAGCACCAACTTGACAAACTATCATTGTGGTTTTGATGCGTAGGTAAGAACGGTTCTTGCTAAGCCCGTAGCAGCCACGTAAAACTTGCAACAACAAAGTAGAGGATGTCTAACTTGTTTTTGCAGGGCATGTTGTGATGTGATATGGTCAAAGCATGATGCTAAATTTATTGTATGAGATGATCATGTTTTGTAACCGAGTTATCGGCAACTGGCAGGAGCCATATGGTTGTCGCTTTATTGTATGCAATGCAATCGCCCTGTAATGCTTTACTTTATCACTAAGCGGTAGCGATAGTCGTAGAAGCATAAGATTGGCGAGACGACAACGATACTACGATGGAGATCAAGGTGTCGCGTTGGTGACGATGGTGATCATGACGGTGTTTCGGAGATGGAGACCACAAGCACAAGATGATGATGGCCATATCATATCACTTATATTGATTGCATGTGATGTTTATCTTTTATGCATCTTATCTTGCTTTGATTGACGGTAGCATTATAAGATGATCCCTCACTAAATTATCAAAGTATAAGTGTTCTCCCTGAGCATGCACCGTTGCGAAAGTTCTTCATGCTGAGACACCACGTGATGATCGGGTGTGATAGGCTCTACGTTCAAATACAACGGGTGCAAAACAGTTGCACACGCGGAATACTCAGGTTAAGCTTGACGAGCCTAGCATATAACAGATATGGCCTCGGAACACGGAGACCGAAAGGTCGAGCGTGAATCATATAGTAGATATGATCAACATAGTGATGTTCACCGTTGAAACTACTCCATCTCACGTGATGATCGGACATGGTTTAGTTGATATGGATCACGTGATCACTTAGAGGATTAGAGGGATGTCTATCTAAGTGGGACTTCTTAAGTAATATGATTAATTGAACTTAAATTTATCATGAACTTAGTCCTGATAGTATTTTTTCAAATTATGTTGTAGATCAATAGCTCGCATTGTTGCTTCCCTGTGTTTATTTTGATATGTTCGTAGAGAAAAATTATGTTGAAAGATGTTAGTAGCAAAGATGCGGATTGGATCCGTGATCTGAGGATTATCCTCATTGCTGCACAAAAGAATTATGTCCTTGATGCACCGCTAGGTGACAGACCTATTGCAGGAGCAGATGCAGACGTTATGAACGTTTGGCTAGCTCAATATGATGACCACTTGATAGTTTAGTGCACCATGCTTAACGGCTTAGAATCGGGACTTCAAAGACGTTTTGAACGTCATGGACCATATGAGATGTTCCAGGAGTTGAAGTTAATATTTCAAGCAAATACCCGAGTTGAGAGATATGAAGTCTCCAACAAGTTTTATAGCTAAAAGATGGAGGAGAATAGCTCAAGCAGTGAGCATGTGCTCAGATTTTCTGGGTACTACAATCACTTGAATCAAGTGGGAGTTAATCTTCCAGATAAAATAGTGATTGACAGAATTCTCTAGTCACCATCACCAAGTTAGTAGAACTTTGTGATGAACTATAGTATGTAAGGGATGACGAAAGTAATTCCCGAGCTCTTCGCGATGCTGAAATCGACGAAGGTAGAAATCAAGAAAGAGCATCAAGTGTTGATGGTTAACAAGACCACTAGTTTCAAGAAAAGGGCAAAGGGATAGAAGGGGAACTTCAAGAAGAACGGCAAGCAAGTTGCTACTCAAGTGAAGAAGCCCAAGTCTGTACCTAAGCCTGAGACTAAGTGCTTCTACTGCAAAGGGACTGGTCACTGGAAGCGGAACTGCCCCAAGTATTTGGCGGATAAGAAGGATGGCAAAGTGAACAAAGGTATATTTGATATACAAATTATTGATGTGTATTTTACTAGTGTTCGTAGCAACCCCTCGGTATTTGATACTGGTTTAGTTGCTAAGAGTAGTAACTCGAAACGGGAGTTGCAGAATGAACAGAGACTAGTTAAGGGTAAAGTGACGATGTGTGTTTGAAGTGGTTCCAAGATTGATATGATCATCATCGCACGCTCCCTACACTTTCGGGATTAGTGTTGAACCTAAATAAGTGTTATTTGGTGTTTGCGTTGAGCATGAATTTGATTTGATCATGTTTATTGCAAAACGTTTATTCATTTAAGTTAGAGAATAATTGTTGTTCTGTTTACATGAATAAAACCTTATATGGTTACACACCCAATGAAAATGGTTCGTTGGATCTCGATCGTAGTGATACACATATTCATAATATTGAAGCCAAAAGATGCAAAGTTAATAATGATAGTGCAACTTATTTGTGGCACTGCCGTTTAGGTCATATTGGTGTAAAGCGCATGAAGAAACTCCATGCTGATGGGCTTTTGGAATCACTTGATTATGAATCACTTGATGCTTGCGAACCATGCCTTATGGGCAAGATGACTAAGACTCCGTTCTCTGGAACAATGGAGCAAGCAACTGACTTATTGGAAATAATACATACTGATGTATGTGATCCGATGAGTGTTGAGGCTCGCGGCGGGTATCGTTATTTTCTGACCTTCACAGATGATTTGAGCAGATATGGGTATATCTACTTGATGAAACATAAGTCTGAAACATTTGAAAAGTTCAAAGAATTTCAGAGTGAAATGGAAAATCATCGTGACAAGAAAATAAGGTTTCTACGATGTGATCGCGGAGACAAATATTTGAGTTACGAGTCTGGTCTTCAATTAAAACAATGTGGAATAGTTTCACAAATTCGTGCCACCTGGAACACCACAGCATAATGGTGTGTCCGAACGTCATAATCGTACTTTATTGGATATAGTGCAATCTATGATGTTTCTTACCGATTTACCACTATAGTTTTGGGGTTATGCATTAGAGACAGCTGCATTCACGTAAAAAAAGAGGCACCATCTATATCCGTTTGAGACGACACCATATGAACTGTGGTTTGGCAAGAAACCAAAGTTGTCGTTTCTTAAAGTTTGGGGTTGCGATGCTTATAAGAAGAAGTTTCATCCTGATAAGCTCAAACCCAAATCGGAGAAATGTGTCTTCATAGGATACCCAAAGGAGACAATTGGGTACACCTTCTATCACAGTTCCGAAGGCAAGATATTCGTTGCTAAGAATGGATCCTTTCTAGAGAAGGAGTTTCTCTCGAAAGAAGTGAGTGGGAGGAAAGTAGAACTTGATGAGGTAACTGTACCTGCTCCCTTATTGGAAAGTAGTTCACCACAGAAATTTGTTCCTGTGACTCCTACACCAATTAGTGAGGAAGCTAATGATGATGATCATGTAACTTCAGATCAAGTTACTACCGAACCTCGTAGGTCAACCAGAGTGAGATCCGCACCAGAGTGGTACGGTAATCCTGTTCTGGAGGTCATGTTACTTGACCATGACGAACCTACGAACTATGAGGAAGCGATGATGATCCCAGATTCCGCAAAATGGCTTGAGGCCTTGAAATCTGAGATGGGATCCATGTATGAGAACAAAGTGTGGACTTTGGTTGACTTACCCGGTGATCGGCAAGCCATAGAAAATAAATCGATCTTCAAGAGGAAGACGGACGCTGATAGTAGTGTTACTATCTACAAAGCTAGAATTGTCGCAAAAAGGTTTTCGACATGTTCAAGGTGTTGACTACGATGAGAGTTTCTCACTCGTATCTATGCTTAAGTCTGTCCGAATCATGTTAGCAATTGCCGCATTTTATGAAATCTGGCAAATGGATAAACAAAAACTGCATTCCTTAATGGATTTATTAAAGAAGAGTTGTATATGATGCAACCAGAAGGTTTTGTCAATCCTAAAGGTGCTAACAAAATATGCAAGCTCCAGCGATCCATCTATGGACTGGTGCAAGCATCTCGGAGTTGGAATATACGCTTTGATAAGTTGATCAAAGGATATAGTTTTATACAGACTTGCGGTGAAGCCTGTATTTACAAGAAAGTGAGTGGGAGCACTACATCATTTCTGATAAGTATATGTGAATGACATATTGTTGATCGGAAATAATGTAGAATTATTCTGCAAAGCATAAAGGAGTGTATGAAAGGAGTTTTTCAAAGAAAGACCTCGGTGAAGCTGCCTACATATTGAGCATCAAGATCTATAGAGATAGATCAAGACGCTTGATAAGTTTTTTCAATGAGTACATACCTTAACAAGATTTTGAAGTAGTTCAAAATGGAGCAGTCAAAGAAAGAGTTCTTGCCTGTGTTACAAGGTGTGAAATTGAGTAAGACTCAAAGCCCGACCACGGCAGGAGATAGAAAGAGAATGAAAGTCATTCCCTATGCCTCGGCCATAGGTTCTATAAAGTATGTCATGCTGTGTACCACATCTATTGTATACCCTACACTGATTTTGGCAAGGGAGTACAATAGTGATCTAGGAGTAGATCACTGGACAGCGGTCAAAATTATCCTTAGTGGAATAAGGATATGTTTCTCGATTATGGAAGTGATAAAAGGTTCGTCGTAAAGGGTTACGTCGATGCAAGTTTTGACACTAATCTAGATGACCCTAAGTATCGGTCTAGATACATATTGAAAGTGGGAGCAATTAGCTAGAGTAGCTCCGTGCAGAGCATTGTAGACATAGAAATTTGCAAAATACTTACGGATCTGAATGTGACAGACCCGTTGACTAAAATTATCTCACAAGCAAAAACATGATCACACCTTAGTACTCTTTGGGTGTTAATCACATAGCGATGTGAACTAGATTATTGACTTTAGTAAACCCTTTGGGTGTTGGTCACATGACGATGTGAACTATGGGTGTTAATCACATGGTGATGTGAATTATTGATGTTAAATCACGTGGCGATGTGAACTAGATTATTGACTCTAGTGCCAGTGGGAGACTGAAGGAAATATGCCCTAGAGGCAATAATAAAGTTATTATTTATTTCCTTATATCATGATAAATGTTTATTATTCATGCTGGAATTGTATTAACCGGAAACATGATACATGTGTGAATACATAGACAAACAGAGTATCACTAGTATGCCTCTACTTGACTAGCTCGTTGATCAAAGATGGTTATGTTTCCTAGCCATAGAAATGAGTTGTCATTTGATTAACGGGATCAGATCATTAGGAGAATGATGTGATTGACTTGACCCATTCCGTTAGCTTAGCACACGATCGTTTAGTATTCTGCTATTGCTTTCTTCATGACTTATACATGTTCCTATGACTATGAGATTATGCAACTCCCATTTACCGGAGGAACACTTTGTGTGCTACCAAACGTCACAACGTAACTGGGTGATTATAAAGGTGATCTAGATGTGCTTCCAAAGGTACATGTTGGGTTGGCGTATTTCGAGATTAGGATTTGTCACTCCGATTGTCGGAGAGGTATCTCTGGGCCCACTCAGTAATGCACATCACTATAAGCCTTGCAAGCATTGTAACTAATGAGTTAGTTGCAGGATGATGTATTACAGAACAAGTAAAGAGACTTGCCGGTAACGAGATTGAAGTAGGTATTGAGATACCGACGATCGAATCTCGGGCAAGTAACATACCGATGACAAAGGGAACAACGTATGTTGTTATGTGGTCTGACCGATAAAGATCTTCGTAGAATATGTGGGAGCCAATATGAGCATCCATGTTCCGCTATTGGTTATTGACCGGAGACGTGTCTCGGTCATGTCTACATAGTTCTCGAACCCGTAGGGTCCGCACGCTTAAAGTTCGATGACGGTTATATTATGAGTTTATGTGTTTTGATGTACCGAAGGTAGTTCGGAGTCCCGGATGAGATCGGGGACATGATGAGGAGTCTCGAAACGGCTGAGACGTAAAGATCGATATATTGGACGACTATATTCGGACTTCGGAAAGGTTCCGAGTGATTCGGGTATTTATCAGAGTACCGAAGAGTTACCGGAATTCGCCGGGGAGAAGTATTGGGCCTTATTGGGCCATACGGGAATAGAGGAAAGATGCCAAAATGAAGGAGGCGCGCACCCCCCCTCTGGTCCGAATTGGACAAGGGGTGCAGCCCCCTTTTCCTTCTCCCTCTCCCCCTCTTTCCTTCTCGCCTACTCCAACAAGGAAAGGAGGAGTCCTACTCCCGGTGGGAGTAGGACTCCCCCCTTGGCGCGCCCTCCTCCTTGGCCGGCCGCCTCCCCCCTTGCTCCTTTATATACGGGGGCAGGGGGGCACCCCATAGACACAACAATTGATCCTTTGGATCTCTTAGCCGTGTGCGGTGCCCCCCCTCCACCATAGTCCACCTCGATAATATCGTAGCAGTGCTTAGGCGAAGCCCTGCATCGGTAGAACATCATCATCGTCACCACGCCGTCGTGCTGACGAAATTCTCCCTCAACACTCGGCTGGATCGGAGTTCGAGGGACGTCATCGAATTGAATGTGTGCAGAACTCGGAGGTGCCGTGCGTTCGGTACTTGATCGGTCGGATCGTGAAGACGTACGACTACATCAACCGCGTTGAGCTAACGCTTCCGCTTTCGGTGTACGAGCGTATGTGGACACACTCTCCCCTCTCGTTGCTATGCATCACCATGATCTTGCGTGTGCGTAGATTTTTTTTGAAATTACTACGTTCCCCAACACTACGGACCCGTAGGTCTACAATGAACTACTCACGCATCATCGGAGAGGCACCAATGAGGATGATGAACCCCTCCGTGATGGTGTCTAGATTGGATCTGGTGGTTCTGGAACGTGCGGCTAGAATTGATTTTCGACGACTCCCCTAGGGTTTCTGGAATATTGGGGTATTTATAGAGCAAAGAGGCGATGCGGGAGGCCACCGAGGTGGGCACAACCCACCTGGGCGCGCTTGGGGGCCCAAGCGCGCCCTGGTAGGTTGTGCCCCCCTCGGGGGCCCCCGGGTGCTTCTCCGGCCCATTGGGTGTCTTCTGGTCCATAAAAATTCCACAAGACGTTTCGTTGCATTTGGAATCCGTTTGGTATTCATTTCCTGCGATGTAAAAAATAAGCAGAATACAGCAACTGGCACTAGGCACTATGTCAATAGGTTAGTACCAGAAATGATATAAAATGATGGTAAAACATCCAAGAATGATAATATAACAACATGGAACAATAAAAAAATATAGATACGTTGGTGACGTATCAGCATCCCCAAGGTTAATTCCTGCTCGTCCTCGAGGAGGTAAATGATTAAAACAGAATTTTTGATGTGGAATGCTGCCTAACATGTTCATTGCATATTCTTTTCTTTGAAGCATGGACATTTGGACTTTGTAACCTATTTTCTTTGTGGACTTATGATCAGATTATTTATGAATATTATATGAGTCTTCTCTGAACTCTTTTATGCATGATTAAGATATCTTTGTATATCTCTTCGAATTATCGGTTTGGTTTGGCCAACTAGATTGGTTTTTCTTGCAGTGGGAGAGGTGTTTAGTTTTGGGTTCAATCTTGCGATGTCCTCACCCAGTGACAGAAGGGGTAGCGAGACACATATTGCATTGTTGCCATCGAGGATAAAAATATGGGGTTTATATCATATTTCTTGAGTTTATCCCTCTACATCATGTCATCTTACTTAAAGTGTTGCTTTGTTCTTATGAACTTAATATTGTAGATGCAGGCAGGAGTCGGTCGATGTGTGGAGTAATAGTAGTAGATGTAGATTCGTTTCGGTCTACTTGTCACGGACGTGATGCCTATATTCATGATCATTGCCTTAGACATCATCATAACTATGCACTTTTCTATCAATTGCTCAACAGTAATTTGTTTACCCACCGTATGTTTTCTTTCAAGAGAGAAGCCTCTAGTGAAACCTATGGCCCCCGGGTCTATTTTCCATCATATATTTTCAGATCTATAAACCAAAAAACCCAAAAATACCTTGCTGCAATTTATTTATATTTACTTTAGTTTGCTCTTTTATTTATCTTTTATACCTATCTCTATTATATCACACTCTTGTTTGTGACCGTGAAGGGACTGACAACCCCTTTTTCGCGTTGTGTGCAAGTGTTTGTTAGTTTGTGGAGGTGCATATATTGGGGACTTGCTTGTGCCTCCTACTGGATTGATACCTTGGTTCTTAGCTGAGGGAAATATTTATCTCTACTTTGCTGCATCACCCTTTCCCTTTCAAGGGAAAAATCAATGCAAGCTCAAGAAGTAGCAGGAAGAATTTCCGGCGCCGTTGCCGGGAAGGTTCTACATCAAGCCTACCAAGTACCTATCCTAAACTCTCATCTCTTGCACTTACATTATTTGCCATTTGCCTCTCATTTTCCTCTCCCCCACTTCTAAAACATTTTTAGACAAACACAAAAATATTTGCCTTCTTTCCGTTTGCCTTTTTGTTTGCCTTTACGTCTTACTTGGTTCGTTTGCTTGTTCGCTTGGTATAATTGTGTGTTTATTGAAAATCAGAAAGCAAAAAGCTTATGGATCCTCATCCACTTGCTAATCTTTTTAAAATATCTAATTATGATGAACCAATTGCTAGTGAGTTGAGTGCACTAGATTATCTTTATGAAGTTTTGCTTGAAATTCGTGAATCTGAATATTGTGATGAAGTGTTAAAAAAATAAATTTATGAAGTGATTCACGATAGCTCCTTAAAAGAAAAGCATGATTCCAATGATGTTATTATAAATTCTATTAATTTCAATTGTGCTAA
The DNA here is from genome assembly GCF_018294505.1 of Triticum aestivum. Taxonomy (NCBI): domain Eukaryota; kingdom Viridiplantae; phylum Streptophyta; class Magnoliopsida; order Poales; family Poaceae; genus Triticum; species Triticum aestivum. Next base: position 334,195,399 of record NC_057802.1, on the reverse strand, counting down.
TAATATGCAAAACCCCAAGGTTGGGGATGCTAATTTTGCTATGTCCACTACTTATTGTAGTGATCATGATTGGGGTGATGCATCTTATGATATTGAAAATTTGTTTAAGCCTAATGTTTGAGATAATATTAAAAGTGAGTTTGTAAGAGTGTCAACTTTAGGAAATAATGATCCCACTACTTTGGAAATCGATCAATCTTATGAAAATTTTGACAAAAGTGGTCTTGGAGAAGTAATGATTATGTAATCCCACTATTTTGGAAGAGTGACAACTTTGCATGCATGTGGATCATGAAGAGAAAATTTTATGTGATAGCTATATTGTTCAATTTGATTATGATCCTACATGTAATTATTATGAGGGAGGTAAATATTATTGTATAAATTTTCATGTTGCTAAATTAACTCTCGTTATGTTGAGATTGCTATTGTTCCTTTCTTCTTCCTTGCATATGCTAGTTTTTACTTGTCTTGATCATTTGTTTGCTTATAAAAAGCTTATGCATAGGAAGTATTAGACTTAAACTTGTTTTTCACATGTTACATGATGCTCTCTTCATGTTTCAACTGCTATCTTTCATGTGAGCATCATTAAAATTATCCCTGCCTAGCTAAAAGGCTTTAAAGGAAAGCACTTGTTGGGATACAACCCAATATTTTTCTTTTCGTTTTTTATGAGAATACACATTATTACTTCTGTAGTAATTGTGTTTTGTTGTTTTAATTAGTGTTTGAGCCAAGTAAGACCTTTGGGATGGTCTATGGTGATAGTTGATTTGATCATGCTGAAAAACAGAAACTTTTGCAATTATTGCCAGAATTCTAAAAAAAATCATAGAAACGTGCTTTTGATCTGAATTTTTTACACAAGATTGACATGCTCTGAATTTTTTTACACAATATTGGCATACAAATTGCCTAGGTTTTCCTAATTTTTCAGAATTTTTGAGTTACATAAGTATACGAAGTTTCCATATTACTACAGACTGTTCTGTTTTTGACAGATTCTGTTTTCTATGTGTTGTTTGCTTATTTTGATGAATCTATGGGTACTATCGGGGGGGGGGGTATGAACCATGGAGAAGTTGGAATACAGGAGATATTACACCAATATAAATTTACAATGAGTTCACAACAGTACCTAAGTGGTGATTTATTTTATTATACTAACGGAGCTTATGAGTTTTCTGTTGAGTTTTGTGTTGTGAAGTTTCCAAGTTTGGGTAAAGATTTGATGGACTATCGAATAAGGAGTGGCAAGATCCTAACCTTGGGGATGCTCAAGGTACCGCAAGGTAATATTCAAGGACAACTAAGCATCTAAGCTTGGGATGCCCCGGATGGCATCCCTTCTTTTGTCTTCAATCCATCAGTAAATTTACTTGAGGCTATATTTTTATTCGACACATGATATGTGTTTTGCTTGGAGCGTCTTGTATGATATGAGCATTTTTATTCTTAGTTTGCCACAATCATCCTTTCTTTACATACCTATTGAGAGGGACATGCTTTAATCGTGAATTTATTAGAATACTCTATGTGCTTCAGTTATATGTTTTGAGCTAGGCAGTTTGCTCTAGTGCTTCACTTCTATCTTTTTAGAGCACGGCGGTGGCTTTATTTTATAGAAATTAATGAACTCTCATGCTTCACTTATATTATTTTGAGTCTTTAAACAGCAGGGTAATTTTCTTAGGTTATGAATTTAGTCCTAATATGATGGGCATCCAAGAGGGATATAATAAAAACTTTCATATAAAGAGCATTGAATAATATGAGAAGTTTGATTCCTTGCATTTGTTTTGAGATATAAAGATGGTGGTATTAGAGTCATGCTAGTGAGTAATTGTGGATTGGTAGAAATACTTGTGTTAAAGTTTGTGATTCCCGTAGCATGCACATATGGTGAACCGTTATGTGATGAAGTCGGAGCATGATTTATTCTTTGATTGTCTTCCTTATGAGTGGCGGTCGGGGACGAGCGATGTCTTTTCCTACCAATCTATCCCCCTAGGAGCATGTGTGTAGTACTTTGTTTCAATGACTAATAAATTTTTGCAATAAGTATGCGAGTTCTTTATGACTAATGTTGAGTCCCTGGATTATACGCACTCTCACCCTTCCACCATTGCTAGCCTCTCTAGTACCGCGCAACTTTCGCCGGTGCATTAAACCCACCCTTTACCTTCCTCAAAACAGCCACTATACCTACCTATTATGGCATTTCCATAGCCATTCCGAGATATATTGCCATGCAACTTCCACCGTTCCATTTTATTATGACACACACCATCATTGTCATATTGTTCTCATATGCATTAGGCATTCATATAGAGTTATACCTTTGTTCTATAAAAGTGAGTTGATCATAATTATTAGAGCATTGTCCCATTTGAGGACAGGATGATGGAAGCTATGATTCCCTCACAAGTTGGGACGAGTCTCCGGACTTAAAAAAATAAAGGAGGCCAAAGAAGCCCATAAAAAAAAGAGGCCAAAGAGCCCAAAATAAAAAATGAGGACAAAGAGCCCAAACAAAAAAAGAGAGAAAAAGAGAGAAAAAGAGAGAAGGGACAATGTTACTATCCTTTTTCCACACTTGTGCTTTGAAATAGTGAAAGCACAAGTTCTCCCTGGGTGATTTTGGTAATTAATGTCAACATATCTCTTGTTGGACTAATGCCTTTATCTAGAGTATTTTAGACAAGTTCAACAATGGCGTGGAAAGGACAAGAGGATGTGGAACCCCTTTCAAGGTATCAAGGACATGCATTGGCTAAAGCTCAAGACTCTTCATTTCTATTTTAGTGACCCAAGATCACATTGAGTCCATAGGAAAGCCAATACTATTAAAAGGGGATGAGGTGTTGCTTAATGGTCTACTTGCTCAAAATGTTTAGTGATATTGCTCCAAAGCCCTCAACCACTTTCTCATTCCGAATATGTCAAAACCCTAAACTCCAACTCGGCTCGATTCTTTCTATCTGGCGCCACCGAGTTCATATGACATAGCCGCTGCTAGAAACCCTAACAGTTCGGTCACACCGATACGGATCTTGGTCTAACCGAGATGGCCTTGCCAAGTCACTGTTGTGTGTTGCAATTATTTCGGTCTCACTAGAATAGCGATCTGTCTCACCGAGTTGGCTTGACATTTTCTCTGTTGCCTTATTGCTTCACTTCGGCCTCATGAGTTGATGCAATCGGTGTCACCGAGTTTATGTTTTCCCTAAGCTCTAGCACATCGGCCCCACCGAGTTGTTCCAGTCAGTCCCACCGAGATTCCTAATGCTCACATTTTGAACTAAATCGGTCTCACCGAGTTCTTCTATTCGGTCTGACCGAGTTGAGTCAAATGTGTGTACCGGTTGGATTTTGTGTGGAGGCTATATATACCCCTCCACCCCCTTCTCCATTTGTGAAAGAGCCATCAGAACGTGCCTACACTTCCAGCATACATTTTCTGAGAGAGAACCACCTACTCATGTGTTAAGATCAAGACATTCCAATCCTACCACAAGGTTCTTGATTTCTAGCCTTCCCCAAGTTGCTTTCCACTCAAATCTTCTTTCCACCATATCCAAATCTGTGTGAGAGAGTTGAGTGTTGGGGAGACTAACATTTGAAGCAAAAGAGCAAGGAGTTCATTATCAACACAACATCTATTACCTTTTAGAGAGTGGTGTCTCCTAGATTGGTTAGTTGTCACTTGGTGATGCGGAGCATCCTACGAACATCACCATGTCAAGAGTCCGTTTGGCGAGTGACACGTGCGACATCTACTTCACATACACAAAGGTGAATCATCTCCTTTACGTGTGTTCACTTGACCCCTTCGAGGATGGTATACGACTTGACACTCCATTCGTGTGCATACATAGGCATTGTCGGAGCACCATGGACGACGAGGAGGAGTGCGAGCGCAAGTGTACAACTACACCATCCACAAGGGAAGCATGGAAGTTGGCGACGGAAGAAGACGAAGATAGCTCCCAGGACTCGGACATCCGGCCACATACCCGGACATCCCCTTGAAGGTGACTACAGCAGCAGCCCAACCGACGAGCTACAGGGCCTGGACATCCGGCCCAGGCCACGGACATCCGGCCTGAGCCGTCCGGACATCCGGCCCAGCCCCGGAAATCTGGCACTCCATCATAAAACCTCACCGAAGTTGGTCTCCCAGGCCCTAGACAACCGGCCCCCATAGCTCGGACATCCGGCACCCCCTCGAAGGCCCGGACATCCGGCCCCCTCCGTCTACGCACAGTAACAGGCTGAAGCACATATATCCCTTTCCCACTTACCCCTTCATGGCTTAGACTATAAATAGGCCACCCCCTCCTCCTAGTTAGGGTTAGCATTGTGATAGCTCATTTAGAGATAGAGCTTTGCTCATCCTTGTGGTTCTACTCCATCGAGAGAGACCGCGACCTCTACGGAGAAGATCCACGCTTGGATTCAAGGCCCCTCACGAGAAGATCCCTTGCGGATTCAAGGCCTCCTCACGGAGATGAACTAGTTACCCTATGTATCATCCTTTGTTGGATTTTGACCATGTGATCTCTACGTGTACTCGGATCTAGCACATGTGTGATTGTTTCTTGTTGATTTGAGTGTGTCCTCTCATTCCCCTCGTGATTTCCCTCGTGTTTCCCCTCGTGTTCTTCGCGGGATCCCCTCCAAATCGTGAAAGATCGGCAGTAGGGTATCCACCCTACATCATCTTGGTATCATGATTAGTTGGTTTGATGATGTTTTCTTGATTTTGATCCGTGGATTCATTGTGTTACTAGTGGACTATCTCTTCCCCAAGTTTCCCCACTTCCCATACATGGAATCTCTCCAATTTTGTCCCCAAAATCATCAATTTCCACCCCCAAAATCGAGTTCCTCGAGTTCATCCTCGGATTTGGAGCCTGGACATCCAACCCGTGGCCCTGGACATCCGTCTCCTAGAGCGCAAATCACGCGCTGTTCTGGACATCATGTCCCGGATTTCCGGCCCCTGGGATTTCAGTCTCCCGTGTTTCACCAGTTTGACCATAACTAATTCATCCGGAGTCCGATTTTGACGTTCTTTAGCTCATTTTGAAGCTATTGACATCTCCCATCCCACAAAAATACTACCAACATCATTTGACTCCATAAAATTGTTGAAACTTTGGCATATTTGCCTAGGGCTTCCACCATATCTTCCACATTACCACCACTGACTTCCGCAACCTAACCCATTTTATTCCCCATTGCATTTGAGGTTGTTTGATTTGTGATTCGGGTCTCCTAAGGTGTTTAGACTACTTAAAGACAGTTGCTTCTTCATCAACCACCACCATAACTTCCGCACAGGCTTGCCCACCATACACTTCCGCTACCCCAACTTAACCCAATTTTGTTTGTGTTGTGAGTTGTGTCTCCTAAGGTGTTTCGGGTACTTAGGGACCGTGCCTTCAACTCCGAAACCGTGTATAGCCCATCATACCCTTCTGCCACCTTAACCCATTTTTGACCGGGTTTTCTCCAATACTTCCACCACCACCACCGCATTCCACTGCCACCATTTGACATTTGAGATTTTGAGTTCACGATTTTCCGCTTCCTAGGGTGTTTCGGCTAACTACGATTGGTTCGACATCGACAACACCGCCTCTCAACTTCTACAAGCATTCGACATCGACCACCTTCACCATTTTGACACCCTAACCGTAAGCAAGACGGTAAGCTCTATATAATCTTGGTATCATGGTATCCCATCATTGTACATTCATTCTTGCGATAGTATTGATAACCCCTAGGCCATTTTGCGTCACTTGCCTGTCGAGACTAGCCTTTGAGTGTTGTCGGCAACGTTACTTGTGCACATTAGTGATCATCGATCTACACCTTCCATTGCATACATACCATATCATATTGGTATCATCTTGCTATCATATCATCTCTTGTGCCACAAGATTGTTCCCGTATATACACAATTGCTATCTTGGTTTGTGCATTTCGCATGGTGGCCATATAAAAAAAAGAATAAGCTTTTAAGCAAAGAAAAAGATAGCAAAGAAGCTTGTAAGCAATAGCCATAGCATCTTACCACATTGTGTATAAGATTGTCATAACTGATCATCTTGGATCATCTTGTGAGAAACACCAAGAACAACATACACATAGTATACTTGGGATAGAAGTCCTTGCATTTTGCATCTTATAGGTTGTGCACAAGTGCCATATCCGCCTATTGTGCAATCGTGCTAGCGTCTCTCTAGAGTTGTGCAACAAGAGCATTTTCTGTGGATTCCACATTTTGAGCTCATTCCTTGGTTGCATGACCCCGTTTATCTATCCGTGTGTGCATTTCCGTGTGCCATATTGCTATTGGTCTACTTGTTTCACTTACGAATTTGTGAATCTTTTTCAACATTATTGACTGTTGCTAACATTTTGCATCAATTTCTTGTGCCACTATCCTCACCAAGCTACTCCAAAAGCTTTACTTGTGTAGGTGTGAGAATTGACAAAATCCGGTACGAATTGTGTTATTTCCTTGATACATTACTGAGTGGTCATTGATCCATCTTCAACATCGGGTAAGGTACATTGGTCTAGTTCTTCTCTTTCTCCCACTCACATTTGCTTGAGTCTTGTGATGGATAGGCAAAGCACACCTCTTTCTGTCTACAACAACAACGACGAGTTCAACGCCACGAAAAACAACTTGGACGCTAAGATGGATGCTCAAATGGAGGAGATCAAAGCCCTCATCAAGTCCTACAAGAGATCTTCATCATCTTCAAAAAGACGATCAAGAGCACATCCTTCCGAGCTACCATCTCCGGCAAGGTCACATCAGCATCAACACCACCACCGACCAGAACGTGAAGGTCAAGATCTCAACACCAACCACCGCTCTACGACTTCACTACCTCCCTTGGCATCTTGGCCAAGCGACTTCAAGGTATCTTCTCCTATGTACATACGGCATCTTCGCCAACAAGCACCCCAAGACTAGTGTCATGAGAAGCTCCCCAAGCTCAAGTCCGCGGCTTCCACGAGCTACTACGACCTCGACACCGACCACAAGATTCCTTTATATGGGACTCAAGAACCCGAGGAGTACCTCGAGTGGGAGT